>NC_142167.1:56739829-56782616 GCF_029865625.1 Vigna umbellata
GACGAAGTGGACGAAGTGGACGAAGTGGACGAAGCGGACGAAGTGGACGAAGTGGACGAAGGGGACGAAGTGGAGGAAGTGTACAAAGTGGACGGACGAAGTGGAGGAAGTGGAGGAAGCGGCCGAATTGGCGAAGTGCACGAAGTGGATGAAGTGGAGCAAGTTGAGGAAGGGGAGGAAGTAGAGGAAGGGGAGGAAGTAGAGGAAGCGGAGGAAGCGGACAAAGTGCAGGAAGTGGAGGAAGTGGAGGAAGTGTACGAACTAGACGAACTGGACGAAGTTCACGAAGTGGAGGAAGTGGAGGAAGTTGCGGAAGTGGAGGAAGTGGGGGAAGTGGAAGAAGTGACGAAGTGGTGAAATGGACGAAGCAAAGGAAGTGTAGGAAGTGGACGACGTGGATGAACTGGAAGAAGTTCACAAACTTGACAAAGTGGACGAAGTTGACGAAGTTGACGAAGTGGAAGAATTTGACGAGGTGGAGGAAGTTGACGAAGTGGAGGAAATGGAGGAAGTGGAGGCAGTGGAGGAAGTAGACGACGTGGAGGAAGTGGAGGAAGTGGAGGAAATGGAGGAAGTTGACTAAGTGGAGGAAGTGTAGGAAGTGGACTAAGTGGTCGAAGTTGACGAAGTGGAGGAAGTGGAGGAAGTGGCGAAGTGGCGAAGTGGAGGAAGTGGAGGAAATGGACGGAGTTGACGGAGTGGACGAAGTTGACGAAATGGAGGAGGTGGAGGAAGTTGACGAAGTGGAGGAAGTGGAGAAAGTGGAAGAAATGGCGAAGTGGCGAAGTGGCGAAGTGGACCAACTTAATGAAGTGGACAAAGTTGACGAAGTGGATGAAGTTGACGAAGTGGACGAAGTGGAGGAAGTGGAGAAAGTGGCGAAGTGGCGAAGTGGGCGAAGTAAACGAAGTGCAAGAAGTAAATGAAGTGGAGGAAGTGGACTAAGTGGACGAAGTTGACCAAGTGAATGAAGTGGACGAAGCAATTGGAGGAAGTGGGGGAAGTGGAGGAAATGGGCGAAGGGGACGAAGTTGATGAAGTGGACGAAGTTGAGAAAACGGAGGAAGCGGAGGAAGCGAAGGAAGTGGAGCAAGGGGAGGAAGCGAAGGAAGTGGAGCAAGGGGAGGAAGTGGAGGAAGTGGAGTAAGTGTACGAAGTGTACGAAGTGGAGGAAGTGGACGAAGTGGACGAAGTGTAGTAAGTGGAGGTAGTGGAGGAAGTGGAGGAAGTGAACGAAGTGGACGAAATTGACGAAGTTGACGAAGTCTACGAAGTGGTTGAAGTGGACAAAGTTGACGAAGTTGAAGAAGTTGACGAAATTGACGAAGTTGACGAAGTGGACGAAGTGGACGAAGTTGACGAAGTGGACGAAGTTGACGAAGTGAACGAAATGGACAAGTGGAGGAAGTGGTCGAAGTGGAGAAAGTTGAGGAAGTGGAGGAAGTGGAGGAAGTGGAGGAAGTGGAGGAAGTTGCGAAGTGGAGGAAGTTGACGAAGTGGACGAAGTGGAGGAAGCGGAGGAAGTGGACGAAGTGGACGGAGTCGACGAAGTGGACGAAGTTGAGGAAGTGGACGAAGTGGGCGAAGGGGACGAAGTGGAAGAAGTTGACGAAGTTGACGAAGTAGAAAAAGTGGAGGAAGTGGACGAAGTTAACGAAGTGGACGAAGTGGAGGAAGTGGACGAAGTGGACGAAGTGGACGATGTGGACGAAGTAGAGAAAGTTGAGGAGGTGGAGGAAGTGGAGGAAGTGAAGGAAGTGGAGGAAATGGCGACGTGGATGCTTTTGACGAAGTGAGGAAGTGGAGGAAGCGGTGGAATTGGAGGAAGGGGACGGAGTTGACGGAGTCGACGAAGTGGACCAAGTTGACGAAGTGGAGGAAGTGGAGGAAGTGGAGGAAGAGGAGGAAGTGGACGAAGTGGAGGAAGTTGACAAAGTCGACGAAGGGGGAGAAGTTGATGAAGTGGAGGAAGTGGAGGAAGTGGACGAAGTGGACGAAGTTGACGAAGTGGACGAAGTGGACGAATTGGAGGAAGTGGATGAAGTTGACAAAGTTGATGAAGTGGACAAAGAGGACGAAGTTGACGAAGCGGAGGAAGCGGAGGAAGCGGAGGAAGTGGAGGAAGTGGAGGAAGAGGAGGAAGTGGACGAAGTGGAGGAAGTTGACAAAGTTGACGAAGTGGACGAAGTTGATGAAGTGGACGAAGTGGAGGAAGTGGACGAAGTGGAGGAAGTGGACGAAGTGGACGAAGTTGACGAAGTGGACGAAGTGGAGGAAGTGGACGAAGTTGACCAAGTGGAGGAAGTGGACGAAGTGGAGGTAGTGGACGAAGTTGACGAAGTGGACAAAGTGGACGAAGTGGAGGAAGTGGACGAAGTGGACGAAGTTGACCAAGTGGAGAAAGTTGTGGAAGTGGAGGAAGTGGAGGAAGTGAAGGAACTGGAGGAATTGGCAAAGTGGAAGAAGTTCACGAAGTGGAGGAAGTGGAGGAAGCGGTGGAAGTGGAGAAAGTGGACGGAGTTGACGGAGTCGACGAAGTGGACGATGTTGACGAAGTGGAGGAACTGGAGGAAGTGGACAAAGTGGCGAAGTGACGAAGTGGACCAACTTAACGAAGTTGACAAAGTTGACGAAGTTTACGAAATTGACGAAGTGGATGAAGTTGACGAAGTGGACAAAGTTGAGGAAGTGGAGGACGAAGTGGAGGAAGTAAAAGAAACGGAGGAAGTGGGGGAAGTTGAATAAGTGGACGAAGTTGACCAAGTGGACGAAGTGGAGGAAGTGGACGAAGTTGAGGAAGTGGAGGAAGTGGGCGAACTGGGCGAAGTGGATGAAGTGGACAAAGTTGAGAAAATGGAGGACGTGGAGGAAGTGTGCGAAGTGGACGAAGTGGGCGAAGTGGAAGAAGTGGGCGAAGTGGACGAAGTTGACGAAGTGGAGGAAGTGGACGAAGTGGAGGAAGTGGACGAAATGGACAAAGTTGACGAAGTGGACGACGTGGAGAAGTGGACGATGTGGACGAAGTGGAGAAAGTTGAGGAAGTGGAGGAAGTGGAGGAAGTGGAGGAAATGGCGACGTGGACGAAGTTGACGAAGTGGAGGAAGTGGAGGAAGCGGTGGAATTGGAGGAAGGGGACGGAGTGGACGAAGTCGACGAAGGGGATGAAGTTGACGAAGTGGAGGAAGTGGAGCAAGAGGAGGAAGTGGACGAAGTGGAGGGAGTGCAGGAGGTGAACGAAGTGGTCGAAGTTGACAAAGTTGATGAAGTGGACGATGTGGACGAAGTTGACGAAGCGGGGCAAGCGGAGGAAGTGGAGGAAGTGGACGAAGTGGAGGAAGTGGAGGAAGAGGAGGAAGTGGACGAAGTGGAGGAAGTTGACAAAGTTGACGAACTGGACGAAGTTGATGAAGTGGACGAAGTGGACAAAGTGGAGGAAGGGGACGAAGTGGACGAAGTTGACGAAGTGGACGAAGTGGACGAAGTGGAAGAACTAGAGAAAGTTGTGTAAGTGGAGGAAGTGGAGGAAGTGAAGGAAGTGGAGGAATTGGAGAAGTGGAGGACGAAGTGGAGGAAGTGGAGGTAGTAAACGAAGTGGAGGAAGTAAAAGAAGTGGAGGAAGTGGGGGAAGTTGACTAAGTGGACGATGTTGACCAAGTGGAGGAAGTGGAGGAAGTGGACGAAGTTCAGGAAGTGGAGGAAGTGGAGGAAGTGGGCGAACTGGGCGAAGTAGACGAAGTGGATAAAGTTGAGGAAATGGAGGAAGTGGAGGAAGTGTACGAAGTGGACGAAGTGGGCGAAGTGGACGAAGTCGACGAAGTGGAAGAAGTGGAGGAAGTCGTGGAAGTTGACAAAGTTGAGGAAGTGGAGGATGTGGGCGAACTGCGCGAAGTGGACGAAGTTGAGGAAATGGAGGAAGTGGAGGAAGTGTACGAAATGGAAGAAGTGAAGGAAGTGGACGAAGTTGAGGAATTGGAGGAAGCGGTGGAATTGGAGGAAGGGGACGGTGTTGACGGAGTCGACGGGGTCGACGAAGTGGACGAACTTGACGAAGTGGGGGAAGTGGAGGAAGTGGAGGAAGTGGAGGACGAAGTGGAGGAAGTGGAGGAAGTGGAGGAAGTGGACGAAGTTGACCAAGTGGACGAAGTGGAGGAAGTGGAGGAAGTTGACGAAGTTGAGGAAGTGGAGGAAGTGGAGGAAGTGGGCGAACTGCGCGAAGTGGACGAAGTGGACGAAGTGGACGAAATTGAGGAAATGGAGGAAGTGGAGGAAGTGTACGAAGTGGACGAAGTAGGCGAAGTGGACGAAGTCGACGAAGTGGACGAAGTGGATGAGGTTGACGAAGCAGAGGAAGTGGACGAAGTAGCGAACTGGCGAAGTGGCGAAGTGGACGACCTTAACGAAGAGGACAAAGTTGATGAAGTGTATGAAGTGGACAAAGTGGACGAAGTGGAGGAAGTGGACGAAGTAGACGAAGTGGAGGAAATCGACTAAGTGGACGAAGTTGACCAAGTGGACGAAGTGGAGGAAGTTGCGGAAGTGGCAGAAATGACGAAGTGGCGAAGTGGACGAAGCGGAGGAAGTGCAGGAGGTGGACGAAGTGGACAAAGTTGACAAAGCTTATCAAGTGGACGAAGTGGACGAAGTTGACGAAGTGGACGAAGTTGACGAAGCGGGGCAAGCGGAGGAAGCGGAGGAAGTGGAGGAAGTGGAGGAAGAGGAGGAAGTGGACGAAGTTGACAAAGTTGATGAAGTGGACGAAGTTGAGGAAGTGGACGAAGTGGACGAAGTGGAGGAAGTGGACGAAGTCGACGATGTGGACGAAGTGGACGAAGTGAACAAAGTGGACGAAGTTAACGAAATTGACGAAGTTGACGAAGTGGAGGAAGTGGAGGAAGTGGACGAAATTGACGAAGTTGACGAAGTGGACAAAGTGGAGGAAGTGGACGAAGTGGAGAAAGTTGAGGAAGTAGCAAAGTGGAGGAAGTGGACGAAGTGGACGAAGTGGATGAAGTGGACGAAGTGGATGAAGTGGACGAAGTAGACGGAGTTGACAGAGTTGACGGAGTGCACGAAATGGCGAAGTGGATGAAGTTGACGAAGTGAAGGAAGTGGACGAAATGGCGAAGTGGCGAAGTGGCGAAGTGGACGAAGTGGACCAACTTAACGAAGTGGAAAATGTTGATGAAGTTTAGAAAGTTGACGAAGTGGACGAAGTGGACGAAGTGGAGGAAGTGGAGGAAGTGGCGAAGTGGCGAAGTGGAGGAAGTAAACGAAGTGGACGAAGTAAAGGAAGTGGACGAAGTAAACGAAGTGGAGGAAGTGGACTAAGTGGACGAAGTTGAGGACACGGAGGAAGTGGACGAAAGGGACGAAGTGGAGGACGTGTACGAAGTGGAGGAAGAAAACGAAGTGGAGGAAGTAAACGAAGTGCAGGAAGTGGAGGAAGTGGACGAAGGGGACGAAGTGGAGGAACTGTACGAAGAGGAGGAAGTGGAGGAAGTGGAGGAAGTAAACGAAGTGGAGGAAGTGGAGGAAGTGGACTAAGTGGACGAAGTTGACCAAGTGGACGAATTGGAGGAAGTGGACGAAGTTGAGGAAGTGGAGGAAATGGAGGAAGTGGACGAAGTTGATGAAGTGGAGAAAGTTGTGGAAGTGGAGGAAGTGGAGAAAGTGAAGGAAGTTGAGGAATTGGCGAAGTCGACGAAGTGGACGAAGTGGAAGAAGTGGAGGAAGCGGTGGAAGTGGAGGACGTGGACGGACTTGACGGAGTTTACGGAGTCGATGAAGTGGACGAAGTTGACGAAGTGGAGGAAGTGGACAAAGTGGCGAAGTGGCGAAGTGCACGAAGTGGACCAACTTAACGAAGTTGACAAAGCTGACGAAGTTTACGAAATTGACCAAGTGGATGAAGTTGACGAAGTGGAGGAAGTTGA
This sequence comes from Vigna umbellata, assembly GCF_029865625.1. Taxonomy (NCBI): domain Eukaryota; kingdom Viridiplantae; phylum Streptophyta; class Magnoliopsida; order Fabales; family Fabaceae; genus Vigna; species Vigna umbellata. The sequence continues at coordinate 56,745,763 of NC_142167.1, forward strand.
GGAAGTGGAGGAAGTGGAGGAGGAAGTGGAGGACGAACTGGAGGAAGTAAAAGAAGTGGAGGAAGTGAGGGAAGTTGACAAAGTGGACGAAGTTGACCAAGTGCAGGAAGTGGACAAAGTTCAGGAAGTGGGCGAACTGGGTGAAGTGGACGAAGTAGACGAAGTGGACAAAGTTGAGGAAATGGAGGAAGTGGAGGAAGTGTACGAAGTGGACGAAGTTGACAAAGTTGACGAAGTGGACGAAGTTCATGAAGTGGACGAAGTGGAGGAACTGGACGAAGTGGAGTAAGTGGACGAAGTGGACGAAGTTGACGAAGTGGATGAAATGGAGTTAAGGAAGTGGAGGAAGTTGCGGAAGTGACAGAAATGACGAAGTGGCGAAGTGGACGAAGCGGAGGAAGTGCATGAGGTGGACGAAGTGGACGAAGTTGACAAAGTTGATGAAGTGGACGAAGTGGACGTGGACGAAGTGGACGAAGTTGACGAAGCGGGGCAAGCGAAGGAAGCAGAGGAAGCGGAGGAAGTGGAGGAAGTGGAGGAAGAGGAGGAAGTGGTCGAAGTGGACGAAGTTGACAAAGTTGATGAAGTGGACGAAGTTGAGGAAGTGGACGAAGTGGACGAAGTGGACAGAGTGGACGAAGTTGACGAAATTGACGAAGTTGACGAAGTTGAAGTAGTGGAGGAAGTGGAGGAAGTGGACGAAATTGACGAAGTTGACGAAGTGGACGAAGTGGAGAAAGTTGAGGAAGTGGAGGAAGTTAAGGAAGTGGAGTAACTGGCGAAGTGGAGGAAGTAGCAAAGTGGAGGAAGTGGAGGAAGTGGACGAAGTGGACGAAGTCGATGAAGTGGACGAAGTAGACGGAGTTGACAGAGTTGACGGAGTGCACGAAATGGCGAAGTGGATGAAGTTGACGAAGTGAAGGAAGTGGCGGAAAGGCAAAGTGGCGAAGTGGACGAAGTAGACCAACTTAACGAAGTGGAAAATGTTGATGATGTTTAGAAAGTTAACGAAGTGGACGAAGTGGAGGAAGTGGAGGAAGTGGCGAAGTGGCGAAGTGGAGGAAGTAAACGAAGTGGAGGAAGTAAAGGAAGTGGACGAAGTAAACGAAGTGGAGGAAGTGGACTAAGTGGACGAAGTTGAGGACACGGAGGAAGTGGACGAAGTGGACGAAAGGGACGAAGTGGAGGACGTGTACGAAGTGGAGGAAGTAAACGAAGTGGAGGAAGTAAACAAAGTGCAGGAAGTGGAGGAAGTGGACGAAGGGGACGAAGTGGAGGAAGTGTACGAAGTGGAGGAAGTGGAGGAAGTAAACGAAGTGGAGGAAGTGGACTAAGTGGACGAAGTTGACCAAGTGGACGAATTGGAGGAAGTGGACGAAGTTGAGGAATTGGAGGAAGTGGAGGAAGTGGACGAAGTGGACGAAGTTGACGAAGTGGAGAAAGTTGTGGAAGTGGAGCAAGTGGAGGAAGTGAAGGAAGTTGAGGAATTGGCGAAGTGAACGAAGTTGACGAAGTGGAAGAAGTGGAGGAAGCGGTGGAAGTGGAGGACGTGGACGGAGTTGACGAAGTTTACGGAGTCGACGAAATGGACGAAGTTGACGAAGTGGAGGAAGTGGAGGAAGTGGACAAAGTGGCGAAGTGCCGATGTGGCGAAGTGGACGAAGTGGACCAACTTAACGAAGTTGACAACGTTGACGAAGTTTACGAAATTGACAAAGTGGATGAAGTTGACGAAGTGGACGAAGTTGAGGAAGTGGAGGAAGTGGAGGACGAAGAGGAGGACGAAGTGGAGGAAGTGGAGGTAGTAAACGAAGTGGAGGAAGTAAAAGAAGTGGAGGAAGTGGGCGAACTGGGCGAAGTGGACGAAGTGGACAAAGTTGAGGAAATGGAGGAAGTGGAGGAAGTGTACGAAGTGGACGAAGTTGACAAAGTTGACGAAGTGGACGGAGTTGATGAAGTGGACGAAGTGGAGGAAGTGGACGAAGTGGGGGAAGTGGACGAAGTGGACGAAGTTGACGAAGTGGACGAAGTGGACGAAGCGGAGGAAGTGGATGAAGTTGACAAAGTTGATGAAGTGGACAAAGTGGACGAAGTGGACGAAGTTGACGAAGCGGGGCAAGCGGAGGAAGCGGAGGAAGTGGAGGAAGTGGAGGAAGAGGAGGAAGTGGACGAAGTGGAGGAAGTTGACAAAGTTGACGAAGTGGATGAAGTTGAGGAAGTGGACGAAGTGGAGGAAGTGCACGAAGTGGAGGAAGTGGAGGAAGTGGACGAAGTTGACGAAGTGGACGAAGTGGAGGAAGTGGACGAACTTGACCAAGTGGAGAAAGTTGTGGAAGTGGAGGAAGTGGAGGAAGTGAAGGAACTGGAGGAATTGGCGAAGTGGACGAAGTTGACGAAGTGGACGAAGTGGAGGAAGCGGTGGAAGTGGAGAAAGTGGACGGAGTTGACGGAGTCGATGAAGTGGACGAAGTGGAGGAAGTGGAGGAAGTGGAGGAAGTGGACAAAGTGGCGAAGTGACGAAGTGGACGAAGTTGACCAACTTAACGAAGTTGACAAAGTTGACGAACTTTACGAAATTGACGAAGTGGATGAAGTTGACGAAGTGGACGAAGTTGAGGAAGTGGAGGAAGTAAACGAAGTGGAGGAAGTAAAAGAAACGGAGGAAGTGGGGGAAGTTGACTAAGTGGATGAAGTTGACCAAGTGGACGAAGTGGAGGAAGTGGACGAAGCTGAGGAAGTGGAGGAGGTGGGCGAATTGGGCGAAGTGGACGAAGTGGACAAAGTTGAGGAAATGGAGGACGTGGAGGAAGTGTGCGAAGTGGACGAAGTTGACAAAGTTGACGAAGTGGACGGAGTTGATGAAGTGGACGAAGTGGAGGAAGTGGACGAAGTGGAGGAAGTGGACGAAGTGGACGAAGTTGACCAAGTGGACGAAGTGGACGAAGTGGAGGAAGTGGAGGAAGTGGAGGACGAAGTGGAGGAAGTGGAGGAAGTAAATGAAGTGGAGGAAGTAAAAGAAGTAGAGGAAGTGGACGAAGTGGACGAAGTTGACCAAGTGGACGAAGTGGAGGAAGTGGAGGAAGTTGACGAAGTTGAGGAAGTGGAGGAAGTGGAGGAAGTGGGCGAACTGCGCGAAGTGGACGAAGTGGACGAAGTGGACGAAGTTGACCAAGTGGACGAAGTGGAGGAAGTGGAGGAAGTTGACGAAGTTGAGGAAGTGGAGGAAGTGGAGGAAGTGGGCGAACTGCGCGAAGTGGACGAAGTGGACGAAATTGAGGAAATGGAGGAAGTGGAGGAAGTGTACGAAGTGGACGAAGTAGGCGAAGTGGACAAAGTCGACGAAGTGGACGAGGTTGATGAAGCAGAGGAAGTGGACGAAGTAGCGAACTGGCGAAGAGGCGAAGTGGACGACCTTAACGAAGAGGACAAAGTTGACGAAGTGTATGGAGTGGACGAAGTGGAGGAAGTGGAAGAAGTAGACGAAGTGGAGGAAATGGACTAACTGGACGAAGTTGACCAAGTGGACGAAGTGGAGGAAATGGAGTTAAGGAAGTGGAGGAAGTTGCGGAAGTGGCAGAAAACGAAGCGGAGGAAGTGCAGGAGGTGGACGAAGTGGACGAAGATGACAAAGTTGATCAAGTGGACGAAGTTGACGAAGCGGGGCAAGCGGAGGAAGCGGAGGCAGTAGAGGAAGTGGAGGAAGAGGAGGAAGTGGACGAAGTGGACGAAGTTGACAAAGTTGATGAAGTGGACGAAGTTGAGGAAGTGGACGAAGTGGACGAAGTGGACGAAGTGGACGAAGTGGACGAAGTGGACGAAGTGGACAAAGTGGACGAAATTGACGAAGTTGACGAAGTGGAGGAAGTGGAGGAAGTGGACGAAATTGACGAAGTTGACGAAGTGGACAAAGTGGAGGAAGTGGAGGAAGTGGACGAAGTGGAGAAAGTTGAGGAAGTGGAGGAAGTTAAGGAAGTGGAGGAAGTGGCGAAGTGGAGAAAGTAGCAAAGTGGAGTCGGTAGCAAAGTGGAGGAAGTGGAGGAAGTGGACGAAGTGGATGAAGTGGACGAAGGAGACGGAGTTGACGGAATTGACAGAGTTTACGGAGGTGACGGAGTGCACGAAATGGCGAAGTGGATGAAGTTGACGAAGTGAAGGAAGTGGACGAAATGACGAAGTGGCGAAGTGGCGAAGTGGACAAGGTGGACCAACTTAACGAAGTGGAAAATGTTGATGAAGTTTAGAAAGTTGACGAAGTGGATGAAGTTGGCGAAGTGGACGAAGTGGAGGAAGTGGCGAAGTGGCGAAGTGGAGGAAGTAAACGAAGTGGAGGAAGTAAATGAAGTGGAGGAAGTAAACGAAGTGGAGGAAGTGGACTAAGTGGACGAAGTTGAGGACACGGAGGAAGTGGACGAAGTGGACGAAAGGGACGAAGTGGAGGACGTAAACGAAGTGGAGGAAGTAAACGAAGTGGAGGAAGTGGAGGAAGTGGACGAAGGGGACGAAGTGGAGGAAGTGTACGAAGTGGAGGAAGTGGAGGAAGTGGAGGAAGTAAACGAAGTGGAGGAAGTGGACTAAGTGGACGAACTTGACCAAGTGGACGAATTGGAGGAAGTTGACGAAGTTCAGGAAGTGGAGGAAGTGGACGAAGTGGAGAAAGTTGTGGAAGTGGAGGAAGTGAAGGAAGTTGAGGAATTGGCGAAGTGGACGAAGTTGACGAAGTGGAAGAAGTGGAGGAAGCGGTGGAAGTGGAGGACCTGGACGGAGTTGACGGAGTTGACGGAGTCGACGAAGTGGACGAAGTTGACGAAGTGGAGGAAGTGGACAAAGTGGCGAAGTGGCAAAGTGGACGAAGTGGACCAACTTAACGAAGTTGACAAAGTTGACGAAGTTTACGAAATTGACGAAGTGGATGAAGTTGACGAAGTGGACGAAGTTGAGGAAGTGGAGGAAGTGGAGGACGAAGTGGAGGAAGTGGAGGTAGTAAACGAAGTGGAGGAAGTGGACGAAGTTCAGGAAGTGGAGGAAGTGGGCGAACTGGGCGAAGTGGACGAAGCGGACAAAGTTGAGGAAATGGAGGAAGTGGAGGAAGTGTACGAAGTGGACGAAGTTGACAAAGTTGACGAAGTGGACGGAGTTGATGAAGTGGACGAAGTGGAGGAAGTGGACGAAGTGGAGGAAGTGGACGAAGTGGACGAAGTTGACCAAGTGGACGAAGTGGACGAAGTGGACGAAGTTGACCAAGTGGAGAAAGTTGTGGAAGTGGAGGAAGTGGAGGAAGTTAAGGAACTGGAGGAATTGGCGAAGTGGAGGAAGCGGTGGAAGTGTAGAAAGTGGATGGAGTTGACGGAGTCGACAAAGTGGACGAAGTTGACGAAGTGGAGGAAGTGGAGGAAGTGGACAAAGTGGCGAAGTGGACGAAGTGGACCAACTTAACGAAGTTGATAAAGTTGAGGAAGTTTACGAAATTGACGAAGTGGATGAAGTTGACGAAGTGGACGAAGTAGAGGAAGTGGAGGAAGTGGAGGACGAAGTGGAGGAAGTGGAGGAAGTAAACGAAGTGGAGGAAGTAAAAGAAACGGAGGAAGCAGGGGAAGTTGACTAAGTGGACGAAGTTGACCAAGTGGACGAAGTGGAGGAAGTGGACGAAGTTGAGGAAGTGGAGGAAGTGGAGGAAGTGGGCGAACTGCGCGAAGTGGACGAAGTGGACAAAGTTGAGGAAATGGAGGACGTGGAGGAAGTGTGCGAAGTGGACGAAGTGGGCGAAGTGGACGAAGTGGGCGAAGTGGACGAAGTTGACGAAGTGGAGGAAGTGGACGACGTGGAGGAAGTGGAGGAAGTGGATGAAGTTGACGAAGTGGACGACGTGAAGGAAGTGGACGAAGTGGACGAAGTGGACGATGTGGACGAAGTGGAGGAAGTGGAGGAAGTGACGGAAGTGGAGGGAATGGCGACGTGGACGAAGTGGACGAAGTGGACGAAGTTGACCAAGTGGACGAAGTGGACGAAGTGGAGGAAGTTGACGAAGTTGAGGAAGTGGAGGAAGTGGAGGAAGTGGGCGAACTGCGCGAAGTGGACGAAGTGGACGAAGTGGACGAAGTTGACCAAGTGGACGAAGTGGAGGAAGTGGAGGAAGTTGACGAAGTTGAGGAAGTGGAGGAAGTGGAGGAAGTGGGCGAACTGCGCGAAGTGGACGAAGTGGACGAAATTGAGGAAATGGAGGAAGTGGAGGAAGTGTACGAAGTGGACGAAGTAGGCGAAGTGGACAAAGTCGACGAAGTGGACGAGGTTGATGAAGCAGAGGAAGTGGACGAAGTAGCGAACTGGCGAAGAGGCGAAGTGGACGACCTTAACGAAGAGGACAAAGTTGACGAAGTGTATGGAGTGGACGAAGTGGAGGAAGTGGAAGAAGTAGACGAAGTGGAGGAAATGGACTAACTGGACGAAGTTGACCAAGTGGACGAAGTGGAGGAAATGGAGTTAAGGAAGTGGAGGAAGTTGCGGAAGTGGCAGAAAACGAAGCGGAGGAAGTGCAGGAGGTGGACGAAGTGGACGAAGATGACAAAGTTGATCAAGTGGACGAAGTTGACGAAGCGGGGCAAGCGGAGGAAGCGGAGGCAGTAGAGGAAGTGGAGGAAGAGGAGGAAGTGGACGAAGTGGACGAAGTTGACAAAGTTGATGAAGTGGACGAAGTTGAGGAAGTGGACGAAGTGGACGAAGTGGACGAAGTGGACGAAGTGGACGAAGTGGACGAAGTGGACAAAGTGGACGAAATTGACGAAGTTGACGAAGTGGAGGAAGTGGAGGAAGTGGACGAAATTGACGAAGTTGACGAAGTGGACAAAGTGGAGGAAGTGGAGGAAGTGGACGAAGTGGAGAAAGTTGAGGAAGTGGAGGAAGTTAAGGAAGTGGAGGAAGTGGCGAAGTGGAGAAAGTAGCAAAGTGGAGTCGGTAGCAAAGTGGAGGAAGTGGAGGAAGTGGACGAAGTGGATGAAGTGGACGAAGGAGACGGAGTTGACGGAATTGACAGAGTTTACGGAGGTGACGGAGTGCACGAAATGGCGAAGTGGATGAAGTTGACGAAGTGAAGGAAGTGGACGAAATGACGAAGTGGCGAAGTGGCGAAGTGGACAAGGTGGACCAACTTAACGAAGTGGAAAATGTTGATGAAGTTTAGAAAGTTGACGAAGTGGATGAAGTTGGCGAAGTGGACGAAGTGGAGGAAGTGGCGAAGTGGCGAAGTGGAGGAAGTAAACGAAGTGGAGGAAGTAAATGAAGTGGAGGAAGTAAACGAAGTGGAGGAAGTGGACTAAGTGGACGAAGTTGAGGACACGGAGGAAGTGGACGAAGTGGACGAAAGGGACGAAGTGGAGGACGTAAACGAAGTGGAGGAAGTAAACGAAGTGGAGGAAGTGGAGGAAGTGGACGAAGGGGACGAAGTGGAGGAAGTGTACGAAGTGGAGGAAGTGGAGGAAGTGGAGGAAGTAAACGAAGTGGAGGAAGTGGACTAAGTGGACGAACTTGACCAAGTGGACGAATTGGAGGAAGTTGACGAAGTTCAGGAAGTGGAGGAAGTGGACGAAGTGGAGAAAGTTGTGGAAGTGGAGGAAGTGAAGGAAGTTGAGGAATTGGCGAAGTGGACGAAGTTGACGAAGTGGAAGAAGTGGAGGAAGCGGTGGAAGTGGAGGACCTGGACGGAGTTGACGGAGTTGACGGAGTCGACGAAGTGGACGAAGTTGACGAAGTGGAGGAAGTGGACAAAGTGGCGAAGTGGCAAAGTGGACGAAGTGGACCAACTTAACGAAGTTGACAAAGTTGACGAAGTTTACGAAATTGACGAAGTGGATGAAGTTGACGAAGTGGACGAAGTTGAGGAAGTGGAGGAAGTGGAGGACGAAGTGGAGGAAGTGGAGGTAGTAAACGAAGTGGAGGAAGTGGACGAAGTTCAGGAAGTGGAGGAAGTGGGCGAACTGGGCGAAGTGGACGAAGCGGACAAAGTTGAGGAAATGGAGGAAGTGGAGGAAGTGTACGAAGTGGACGAAGTTGACAAAGTTGACGAAGTGGACGGAGTTGATGAAGTGGACGAAGTGGAGGAAGTGGACGAAGTGGAGGAAGTGGACGAAGTGGACGAAGTTGACCAAGTGGACGAAGTGGACGAAGTGGACGAAGTTGACCAAGTGGAGAAAGTTGTGGAAGTGGAGGAAGTGGAGGAAGTTAAGGAACTGGAGGAATTGGCGAAGTGGAGGAAGCGGTGGAAGTGTAGAAAGTGGATGGAGTTGACGGAGTCGACAAAGTGGACGAAGTTGACGAAGTGGAGGAAGTGGAGGAAGTGGACAAAGTGGCGAAGTGGACGAAGTGGACCAACTTAACGAAGTTGATAAAGTTGAGGAAGTTTACGAAATTGACGAAGTGGATGAAGTTGACGAAGTGGACGAAGTAGAGGAAGTGGAGGAAGTGGAGGACGAAGTGGAGGAAGTGGAGGAAGTAAACGAAGTGGAGGAAGTAAAAGAAACGGAGGAAGCAGGGGAAGTTGACTAAGTGGACGAAGTTGACCAAGTGGACGAAGTGGAGGAAGTGGACGAAGTTGAGGAAGTGGAGGAAGTGGAGGAAGTGGGCGAACTGCGCGAAGTGGACGAAGTGGACAAAGTTGAGGAAATGGAGGACGTGGAGGAAGTGTGCGAAGTGGACGAAGTGGGCGAAGTGGACGAAGTGGGCGAAGTGGACGAAGTTGACGAAGTGGAGGAAGTGGACGACGTGGAGGAAGTGGAGGAAGTGGATGAAGTTGACGAAGTGGACGACGTGAAGGAAGTGGACGAAGTGGACGAAGTGGACGATGTGGACGAAGTGGAGGAAGTGGAGGAAGTGACGGAAGTGGAGGGAATGGCGACGTGGACGAAGTGGACGAAGTGGAGGAAGTGGAGGAAGCGGTGGAATTGGAGGAAGGGGACGGAGTCGACGGAGTCGACGAAGTGAAGGAAGTGGAGGAAGAGGAGGAAGTGGACGAAGTGGAGGAAGTGGACAAAGTTGACGAAGTGGACGAAATTGATGAAGTGGACGAAGTGGAGGAAGTGGACGAAGTTGACGAAGTGGACGAAGCGGAGGAAGTCGACGAAGTGGACGATGCGGAGGGAGTGCAAGAGGTGGCTGAAGTGGTCGAAGTTGACAAAGTTGATGAAGTGGACAAAGTGGACGAAGTTGACGAAGTGGACGAAGTTGACGAAGCGGGGCAAGCGGAGGAAGCGGAGGAAGTGGAGGAAGTGGAGGAAGTGGAGGAAGAGGAGGAAGTGGACGAAGTGGAGGAAGTTGACAGAGTTGACGAAGTGGACGAAGCTGATGAAGTGGAAGAAGTGGACGAAGTGGAGGAAGTGGACGAGGTGGTCGAAGTGGAGGAAGTGGACGAAGTGGAGAAAGTTGTGTAAGTGGAGGAAGTGGAGGAAGTGAAGGAAGTGGAGGAATTGGCGAAGTGGACGAAGTTGACGAAGAGGAAGAAGTGGAGGAAGCCGTGGAAGTGGAGGGCGTGGACGGAGTTGACAGAGTTGACGAAGTGGAGGAAGTGGAGGAAATGGACAAAGTGGCGAAGTGGCGCAATGGGCGAAGTGGACCAACTTAACGAAGTTGACATAGTTGACGAAGTTTACGAAATTGACGAAATGGATGAAGTTGACGAAGTGGACGAAGTTGAGGAAGTGGAGGAAGTGGAGGACGAAGTGGAGGACGAAGTGGAGGACGAAGTGGAGGAAGTGGAGGAAGTGGAGGTAGTAAACGAAGTGGAGGAAGTAAAAGAAGTGGAGGAAGTGGGGGAAGTTGACTAAGTGGATGATGTTGACCAAGTGGAGGAAGTGGAGGAAGTGGACGAAGTTCAGGAAGTGGAGGAAGTGGGCGAACTGGGCGAAGTGGATGAAGTGGACAAAGTTGAGGAAGTGGAGGAACTGGAGGGAGTGAAGGAAGTGGAGGAAATGGCGACGTGGACGAAGTTTACGAAGTGGAGGAAGGGGAGGAAGCGGTGGAATTTGAGGAAGGGGACGGTGTTGACGGAGTCGACGAAGTGGACGAAGTTGACGAAGTGGGGGAAGTGGAGGAAGTGGAGGAAGTGGACAAAGTGGCGAAGTAGCGAAGTGGCGAAGTGGTTAAGTGGCGAAGTGGCGAAGTGGCGAAGTGGCGAAGTGGCGAAGTGGACCAACTTAACGAAGTGGACAAAGTTGACGAAGTTTACGAAGTTGACGAAGTGGATGAAGTTCACGAAGTGGACGAGGTTGAGGAAGTGGAGGAAGTGGGGGAAGTGGAGGAAGTGGACAAAGTGGCGAAGTAGCGAAGTGGCGAAGTGGTGAAGTGGCGAAGTGGCGAAGTGGCGAAGTGGACCAACTTAACGAAGTGGACAAAGTTGACGAAGTTTACGAAGTTGACGAAGTGGATGAAGCTGACGAAGTGGACGAAGTTGACGAAGTGGAGGACAAAGTGGAGAGGAAGTGGACGAAGTGGACGATGTAGAAGAAGTGGACGATGTGGACGAAGTGGACGAAGTGGAGAAAGTTAAGGAAGTGGAGGAAGTGACGGAAGTGGAGGAAATGGCGACGTGGACGTAGTTGACGAAGTGGAGGAAGTGGAGGAAGTGGAGGAAGCGGTGGAACTGGAGGAAGGGGACGGAGTGGACGGAGTCGACGAAGTGGACGAAGTTGACGAAGTGAAGGAAGTGGAGGAAGAGGAGGAAGTGGACGAAGTGGAGGAAGTTGACAAAGTTGACGAAGTGGACGAAGTTGATGAAGTGGACGAAGTGGAGGAAGTGGAGGAAGTGGACGAAGTGGAGGAAGTGGAGGAAGTGGAGAAAGTTGTGTAAGTGGAGGAAGTGGAGGAAGTGGAGGAATTGGCGAAGTGGACGAAGTTGACGAAGAGGAAGAAGTGAAGGAAGCGGTGGAAGTCGAGGGCGTGGAAGGAGTTGACGGAGTTGACGGAGTTGACGAAGTGGAGGAAGTGGAGGAAATGGACAAAGTGGCGAAGTGGCGCAATGGACGAAGTGGACCAACTTAACGAAGTTGACATAGTTGACGAAGTTTACGAAATTGACGAAATGGATGAAGTTGACGAAGTGGAGGAAGTGGAGGACGAAGTGGAGGAAGTGGAGGAAGTGGAGGTAGTGGACAAAGTTCACTAAGTGGAGGAAGTGGGCGAACTGGGCGAAGTGGACGAAGTGGACAATGTTGTGGAAATGGAGGAAGTGTACGAAGTGGACGAAGCGGGCGAAATGGACGAAGTCGACGAAGTGGACGTATTGGGGGAAGTGGACGAAGTAGACGAAGTGGAGGAAGGGGACGAAGTTGACGAAGTGGACGAAGTGGAGGAAGTGGACGAAGTGGACGATGTGGACGAAGTGGAGAAATTGAGGAAGTGGAGGAAGTGAAGGAAGTGAAGTGGAGGAAATGGCGACGTGGACGAAGTTTACGAAGTGGAGGAAGTGGAGGAAGCGGTGGAATTGGAGGAAGGGGACGGTGTTGACGGAGTTGACGGAGTCGACGAAGTGGACGAAGTTGACAAAGTTGGGGAAGTGGAGGAAGTGGAGGAAGTGGACAAAGTGGCGAAGTAGCGAAGTGGCGAAGTGGGGAAGTGGACCAACTTAGCGAAGTGGACAAAGTTGACGAAGTTTACGAAGTTGACGAAGCGGATGAAGTTCACGAAGTGGAAGAGGTTGAGGAAGTGGAGGAAGTGGGGGAAGTGGAGGAAGTGGACAAACTGGCGAAGTAGCGAAGTGGCGAAGTGGCGAAGTGGCGAAGTGGACCAACTTAACGAAGTGGACAAAGTGGACGAAGTTTACGAAGTTGACGAAGTGGATGAAGCTGACGAAGTTGACGAAGTGGAGGAAGTGGAGGACGAAGTGGAGGAAGTGGAGGAAGTGGACGATGTGGACGAAGTGGACGAAGTGGACGAAGTGGACGAAGTGGACGATGTGGACGAAGTGGAGAAAGTTAAGGAAGTGGAGGAAGTGGAGGAGGTGACGGAAGTGGAGGAAATGGCGACGTGGACGAAGATGACGAAGTGGAGGAAGTGGAGGAAACGGTGGAATTGGAGGAAGGGGACGGAGTGGACGGAGTCGACGAAGAGACGAAGTTGACGAAGTGGAGGAAGTGGAGGAAGAGGAGGAAGTGGACGAAATGGAGGAAGTGGACAAAGTTGACGAAGTGGACGAAGTTGATGAAGTGGACGAAGTGGACGAAGTTGACGAAGCGGAGGAAGTGGACGAAGTGGACGATGCGTAGGGAGTGCGGGAGGTGGACGAAGTGGTCGAAGTTGACAAAGTTGATGAAGTGGACAAAGTGGAGGAAGTTGACGAAGTGGAGGAAGTTGACGAAGCGGGGCAAGCGGAGGAAGCGGAGGAAGTGGAGGAAGTGGAGGAAGTGGATGAACTGGCGGAAGTGGAGGAAGAGGAGGAAGTGGACGAAGTGGAGGAAGTTGACAAAGTTGACGAAGTGGACGAAGTTGATGAAGTGGAAGAAGTGGACGAAGTGGAGGAAGTGGAGGAAGTGGACCAAGTGGTCGAAGTGGAGGAAGTGGACGAAGTGGGGAAAGTTGTGTAAGTGGAGGAAGTGGAGGAAGTGAAGGAAGTGGAGGAATTGGCGAAGTAGACGAAGTTGACGAAGAGGAAGAAGTGGAGGAAGCGGTGGAAGTGGAGGGCGTGGACGGAGTTGACGGAGTTGACGAAGTGGAGGAAGTGGAGGAAATGGACAAAGTGGCGAAGTGGCGCAATGGACGAAGTGGACCAACATAACGAAGTTGACATAGTTGACGAAGTGCACGAAGTTGACGAAGTGGGGGAAGTGGAGGAAGTGGAGGAAGTGGACAAAGTGGCGAAGTAGCGAAGTGGCGAAGTGGCGAAGTGGACCAACTTAACGAAGTGGACAAAGTTGACGAAGTTTACGAAGTTGACGAAGTGGATGAAATTCACGAAGTGGACGAGGTTGGGGCAGTGGAGGAAGTGGGGGAACTGCAGGAAGTGGACAAAGTGGCGAAGTAGCGAAGTGGCGAAGTGGCGAAGTGGCGAAGTGGCGAAGTGGCGAAGTGGCGAAGTGGCGAAGTGGACCAACTTAACGAAGTGGACAAAGTTTACGAAGTTGACGAAGTGGATGAAGCTGACGAAGTGGAGGAAGTTGATGAAGTGGAGGAAGTGGAGGACAAAGTGGAGGAAGTGGACGAAGTGGACGATGTGGACGAAGTGGACGAAGTGGACGAAATGGACGAAGTGGACGAAGTGGACGAAGTGAACGAAGTGGAGATAGTTAAGGAAGTGGAGGAAGTGACGGAAGTGGAGGAAATGGCGACGCGGACGAAGTTGACGAAGTGGAGGAAGTGGAGGAAGCGGTGGAATTGGAGGAAGGGGACGGAGTGGACGGAGTCGACGAAGTGGACGAAGTTGACGAAGTGAAGGAAGTGGAGGAAGAGGAGGAAGTGGAGGAAGTTGAGAAAGTTGACGAAGTGGACGAAGTTGATGAAGTGGACGAAGTGGAGGAATCGGAGGAAGTGGTCGAAGTGGAGGAAGTGAACGAAGTGGAGAAAGTTGTGTAAGTGGAGGAAGTGGAGGAAGTGGAGGAAGTGGAGGAATTAGCGAAGTGGACGAAGTTGACGAAGAGGAAGAAGTGGAGGAAGCGGTGGAAGTGGAGTGCGTGGACGGAGTTGACGGAGTTGACGAAGTGCAGGAAGTGGAGGAAATGGACAAAGTGGCGAAGTGGCGCAATGGACGAAGTGGACCAACATAACGAAGTTGACATAGTTGACGAAGTTTACGAAATTGACGAAATGGATGAAGTTGACGAAGTGGACGAAGTTGAGGAAGTGGAGGAAGTGGAGGACGAAGTGGAGGACGAAGTGGAGGAAGTGGAGGAAGTGGAGGTAGTAAACGAAGTGGAGGAAGTAAAAGAAGTGGAGGAAGTGGGGGAAGTTGACTAAGTGGACGATGTTGACCAAGTGGAGGAAGGGGAGGAAGTGGACGAAGTTTAGGAAGTGGAGGAAGTGGGCGAAGTGGGCGAAGTGGACGAAGTGGACAAAGTTGAGGAAATGGAGGAAGTGGAGGAAGTGTACGAAGTGGACGAAGCGGGCGAAGTGGACGAAGCGGGCGAAGTGGACGAAGTCGACGAAGTGGGGGAAGTGGACGAAGTAGACGAAGTGGAGGAAGTGGACGAAGCTGACGAAGTGGAGGAAGTGGAGGAAGTGGAGGAAGTGGAGAAAGTTGAGGAAGTGGAGGAAGTGGAGGAGGTGAAGGAAGTGGAGGAAATGGCGACGTGGACGAAGTTTACGAAGTGGAGGAAGTGGAGGAAGTGGAGGAAGTGGACAAAGTGGCGAAGTAGCAAATTGGCGAAGTTGCGAAGTGGCGAAGTGGACGAACTTAACGAAGTGGACAAAGTTGACGAAGTTTACGAAGTTGACGAAGTGGATGAAGTTCACGAAGTGGACGAGGTTGAGGAAGTGGAGGAAGTGGGGGAAGTGGAGGAAGTGGACAAAGTGGCGAAGTAGCGAAGTGGCGAAGTGGCGAAGTGGCGAAGTGGCGAAGTGGCGAAGTGGCGAAGTGGCGAAGTGGACCAACTTAACGAAGTGGACAAAGTTGACGAAGTTTACGAAGTTGACGAAGTGGATGAAGCTGACGAAGTGGACGAAGTTGACGAAGTGGAGGAAGTGGAGGACGAAGTGGAGGAAGTGGAGGAAGTGGACGATATGGACGAAATGGACGATGTGGACGAAGTGGACGAAGTGGACGATGTGGACGAAGTGGAGAAAGTTATGGAAGTGGAGGAAGTGGAGGAAGTGACGGAAGTGGAGGAAATGGCGACGTGGACGAAGTTGACGAAGTGGAGGAAGTGGAGAAAGCGGTGGAATTGGAGGAAGGGGATGGAGTGGACGGAGTCGACGAAGTGGACGAAGTTGACGAAGTGAAGGAAGTGGAGGCAGAGGAGGAAGTGGACGAAGTGGAGGAAGTGGACAAAGTTGACGAAGTGGACGAAGTTGATGAAGTGGACGAAGTGGAGGAAGTGGAGGAAGTGGACGAAGTTGACGAAGTGGACGAAGTGGACGACGCGGAGGAAGTGGACGAAGTGGATGATGCGGAGGAAGTGCAGGAGGTGGACGAAGTGGTCGAAGTTGACAAAGTTGATGAAGTGGACAAAGTGGACGAAGTTGACGAAGTGGACGAAGTTGACGAAGCGGGGCAAGCGGAGGAAGCGGAGGAAGTGGAGGAAGTGGAGGAAGTGGAGGATGTGGAGGAAGTGGAGGAAGAGGAGGAAGTGGACGAAGTGGAGGAAGTTGACAAAGTTGACGAATGGACGAAGTTGATGAAGTGGACGAAGTGGAGGAAGTGGACGAAGTGGTCGAAGTGGAGGAAGTGGACGAAGTGGAGAAAGTTGTGTAAGTGGACGAAGTGGAGGAAGTGAAGGAAGTGGAGGAATTGGCGAAGTGGTCGAAGTTGACGAAGAGGAAGAAGTGGAGGAAGCGGTGGAAGTGGAGGAAGTGGACGTAGTTGACGGAGTTGACGAAGTGGAGGAAGTGGACGAAATGGATAAAGTGGCGAAGTGGCACAATGGACGAAGTGGACCAACTTAACGAAGTTGACATAGTTGACGAAGTTTACGAAATTGACGAAATGGATGAAGTTGACGAAGTGGACGAAGTTGAGGAAGTGGAGGAAGTTGAGGACGAAGTGGAGGAAGTGGAGGCAGTAAACGAAGTGGAGGAAGTAAAAGAAGTGGAGGAAGTGGGGGAAGTGGGCTAAGTGGACGAAGAGGACGAAGTTGATGAAGTGGACGAAGTGGACGAAGTTGACGAAGTGGAGGAAGTGGACGAAGTGGACGATGCGGAGGGAGTGCAGGAGGTGGACGAAGTGGTCGAAGTTGACAAAGTTGATGAAGTGGACAAAGTGGAGGAAGTTGACGAAGTGGACGAAGTTGACGAAGCAGGGCAAGCGGAGGAAGCGGAGGAAGTGGAGGAAGTGGAGGAAGTGGAGGAACTGGCGGAAGTGGAGGAAGAGGAGGAAGTGGACGAAGTGGAGGAAGTTGACAAAGTTGACGAAGTGGACGAAGTTGATGAAGTGGAAGAAGTGGACGAAGTGGAGGAAGTGGACGAAGTGGACCAAGTGGTCGAAGTGGAGGAAGTGGACGAAGTGGGGAAAGTTGTGTAAGTGGAGGAAGTGGAGGAAGTGAAGGAAGTGGAGGAATTGGCGAAGTAGACGAAGTTGACGAAGAGGAAGAAGTGGGGGAAGCGGTGGAAGTGGAGGGCGTGGACGGAGTTGACAGAGTTGACGAAGTGGAGGAAGTGGAGGAAATGGACATAGTGGCGAAGTGGCGCAATGGACGAAGTGGACCAACTTAACGAAGTTGACATTGTTGACGACGTTTACGAAATTGATGAAATGGATGAAGTTGATGAAGTGGACGAAGTTGAGGAAGTGGAGGAAGTGGAGGAAGTGGAGGTAGTAAACGAAGTGGAGGAAGTAAAAGAAGTGGAGGAAGTGGGGGAAGTTGACTAAGTGGACGATGTTGACCAAGTGGAGGAAGTGGAGGAAGTGGACGAAGTTCAGGAAGTGGAGGAAGTGGGCGAACTGGGCGAAGTGGACGAAGTGGACAAAGTTGAGGAAATGGAGGAAGTGGAGGAAGTGTACGAAGTGGACGAAGTCGACGAAGTGGACGAAGTGGGGGAAGTGGACGAAGTGGAGGAAGTGGACGAAGTAGACGAAGTCGACGAAGTCGACGAAGTGGAGGAAGTGGAGGAAGTGGACGATGTGGACGAAGTGGAGAAAGTTGAGGAAGTGGAGGAACTGGAGGAAGTGGAGGAAATGGCGACGTGGACGAAGTTTACGAAGTGGAGGAAGTGGAGGAAGCGGTGGAATTGGAGGAAGGGGACGATGTTGACGGAGTTGACGGAGTCGACGAAGTGCACGAAGTTGACGAAGTGGGGGAAGTGGAGGAAGTGGAGGAAGTGGAGGAAGTGGACAAAGTGGCGAAGTAGCGAAGTGGCGAAGTGGCGAAGTGGCGAAGTGGACCAACTTAACGAAGTGGACAAAGTTGACGAAGTTGACGAAGTGGATGAAATTCACGAAGTGGACGAGGTTGGGGCAGTGGAGGAAGTGGGGGAACTGCAGGAAGTGGACAAAGTGGCGAAGTAGCGAAGTGGCGAAGTGGCGAAGTGGCGAAGTGGCGAAGTGGACCAACTTAACGAAGTGGACAAAGTTTACGAAGTTGACGAAGTGGATGAAGCTGACGAAGTGGAGGAAGTTGATGAAGTGGAGGAAGTGGAGGACAAAGTGGAGGAAGTGGACGAAGTGGACGAAGTGGACGATGTGGACGAAGTGGACGAAGTGGACGAAGTGGACGAAGTGGACGAAGTGAACGAAGTGGAGAAAGTTAAGGAAGTGGAGGAAGTGACGGAAGTGGAGGAAATGGCGACGCGAACGAAGTTGACGAAGTGGAGGAAGTGGAGGAAGCGGTGGAATTGGAGGAAGGGGACGGAGTGGACGGAGTCGACGAAGTGGACGAAGTTGACGAAGTGAAGGAAGTGGAGGAAGAGGAGGAAGTGGAGGAAGTTGAGAAAGTTGACGAAGTGGACGAAGTTGATGAAGTGGACGAAGTGGAGGAAGTGGAGGAAGTGGTCGAAGTGGAGGAAGTGAACGAAGTGGAGAAAGTTGTGTAAGTGGAGGAAGTGGAGGAAGTGGAGGAATTAGCGAAGTGGACGAAGTTGACGAAGAGGAAGAAGTGGAGGAAGCGGTGGAAGTGGAGTGCGTGGACGGAGTTGACGGAGTTGACGAAGTGGAGGAAGTGGAGGAAATGGACAAAGTGGCGAAGTGGCGCAATGGACGAAGTGGACCAACTTAACGAAGTTGACATAGTTGACGAAGTTTACGAAATTGACGAAATGGATGAAGTTGACGAAGTGGACGAAGTTGAGGAAGTGGAGGAAGTGGAGGACGAAGTGGAGGACGAAGTGGAGGAAGTGGAGGAAGTGGAGGTAGTAAACGAAGTGGAGGAAGTAAAAGAAGTGGAGGAAGTGGGGGAAGTTGACTAAGTGGACGATGTTGACCAAGTGGAGGAAGGGGAGGAAGTGGACGAAGTTCAGGAAGTGGAGGAAGTGGGCGAAGTGGGCGAAGTGGACAAAGTTGAGGAAATGGAGGAAGTGGAGGAAGTGGACGAAGCGGGCGAAGTGAACGAAGTCGACGAAGTGGGGGAAGTGGACGAAGTAGACGAAGTGGAGGAAGTGGACGAAGCTAACGAAGTGGAGGAAGTGGAGGAAGTGGAGGAAGTGGACGATGTGGACGAAGTGGAGAAAGTTGAGGAAGTGGAGGAAGTGGAGGAGGTGAAGGAAGTGGAGGAAATGGCGACGTGGACGAAGTTTACGAAGTGGAGGAAGTGGAGGAAGTGGACAAAGTGGCGAAGTAGCAAATTGGCGAAGTTGCGAAGTGGCGAAGTGGACGAACTTAACGAAGTGGACAAAGTTGACGAAGTTTACGAAGTTGACGAAGTGGATGAAGTTCACGAAGTGGACGAGGTTGAGGAAGTGGAGGAAGTGGGGGAAGTGGAGGAAGTGGACAAAGTGGCGAAGTAGCGAAGTGGCGAAGTGGCGAAGTGGTGAAGTGGCGAAGTGGCGAAGTGGCGAAGTGGCGAAGTGGACCAACTTAACGAAGTGGACAAAGTTGACGAAGTTTACGAAGTTGACGAAGTGGATGAAGCTGACGAAGTGGACGAAGTTGACGAAGTGGAGGAAGTGGAGGACGAAGTGGAGGAAGTGGACGAAGTGGACGATATGGACGAAATGGACGATGTGGACGAAGTGGACGAAGTGGACGATGTGGACGAAGTGGAGAAAGTTATGGAAGTGGAGGAAGTGGAGGAAGTGACGGAAGTGGAGGAAATGGCGACGTGGACGAAGTTGACGAAGTGGAGGAAGTGGAGGAAGCGGTGGAATTGGAGGAAGGGGATGGAGTGGACGGAGTCGACGAAGTGGACGAAGTTGACGAAGTGAAGGAAGTGGAGGAAGAGGAGGAAGTGGACGAAGTGGAGGAAGTGGACAAAGTTGACGAAGTGGACGAAGTTGATGAAGTGGACGAAGTGGAGGAAGTGGACGAAGTGGACGAAGTTGACGAAGTGGACGAAGTGGACGACGCGGAGGAAGTGGACGAAGTGGATGATGCGGAGGAAGTGCAGGAGGTGGACGAAGTGGTCGAAGTTGACAAAGTTGATGAAGTGGACAAAGTGGACGAAGTTGACGAAGTGGACGAAGTTGACGAAGCGGGGCAAGCGGAGGAAGCGGAGGAAGTGGAGGAAGTGGAGGAAGTGGAGGAAGTGGAGGATGTGGAGGAAGTGGAGGAAGAGGAGGAAGTGGACGAAGTGGAGGAAGTTGACAAAGTTGACGAATGGACGAAGTTGAGGAAGTGGACGAAGTGGAGGAAGTGGACGAAGTGGTCGAAGTGGAGGAAGTGGACGAAGTGGAGAAAGTTGTGTAAGTGGACGAAGTGGAGGAAGTGGAGGAATTGGCGAAGTGGTCGAAGTTGACGAAGAGGAAGAAGTGGAGGAAGCGGTGGAAGTGGAGGAAGTGGACGTAGTTGACGGAGTTGACGAAGTGGAGGAAGTGGACGAAATGGATAAAGTGGCGAAGTGGCACAATGGACGAAGTGGACCAACTTAACGAAGTTGACATAGTTGACGAAGTTTACGAAATTGACGAAATGGATGAAGTTGACGAAGTGGACGAAGTTGAGGAAGTGGAGGAAGTGGAGGACGAAGTGGAGGAAGTGGAGGTAGTAAACGAAGTGGAGGAAGTAAAAGAAGTGGAGGAAGTGGGGGATGTGGGCTAAGTGGACGATGTTGACCAAGTGGAGGAAGTGGAGGAAGTTGACGAAGTTCAGGAAGTGGAGGAAGTGGAGGAAGGTGACGAAGTTCAGGAAGTGGAGGAAGTGGGCGAACTGGGCGAAGTGGACAAAGTTGAGGAAGTGGAGGAAGTGTACGAAGCAGACGAAGCGGGCGAAGCGGACGAAGTGGGGGAAGTGGACGAAGTAGACGAAGTGTAGGAAGTGGAGGAAGTGGAGGAAGTGGAGGAAGTGGACGAAGTTGACGAAGTGGACGAAGTGGAGGAAGTGGAGGAAGTGGACGAAGTGGAGAAAGTTGAGGAATTGGATGAAGTGGAGGAAGTGGAGGAAATGGCGACGTGGACGAAGTTTACGAAGTGGAGGAAGTGGAGGAAGCGGTGGAATTGGAGGAAGGGGACGGTGTTGACGGAGTTGACGGAGTCGACGAAGTGGACGAAGTTGACGAAGTGGGGGAAGTGGAGGAAGTGGAGGAAGTGGACAAAGTGGCGAAGTAGCGAAGTGGCGAAGTGGCGAAGTGGACCAACTTAACGAAGTGGAAAAAGTTGACGAAGTTTACGAAGTTGACGAAGTGGATGAAGTTCACGAAGTGGACGAGGTTGAGGAAGTGGAGGACGAAGTGGAGGAAGTGGGGGAAGTGGAGGAAGTGCACAAAGTGGCGAAGTAGCGAAGTGGCGAAGTGGCGAAGTGGCGAAGTGGACGAACTTAACGAAGTGGACAAAGTTGACGAAGTTTACGAAGTTGACGAAGTGGATGAAGTTGACGAAGTGGACGAAGTTGACGAAGTGGAGGAAGTGGAGGACGAAGTGGAGGAAGTAAACGAAGTGGAGGAAGTAAAAGAAGTAGAGGAAGTGGACGAAGTGGACGAAGTTGACCAAGTGGACGAAGTGGAGGAAGTAGAGGAAGTTGACGAAGTTGAGGAAGTGGAGGAAGTGGAGGAAGTGGGCGAACTGCGCGAAGTGGACGAAGTGGCGAAATTGAGGAAATGGAGGAAGCGGAGGAAGTGTACGAAGTGGACGAAGTAGGCGAAGTGGACGAAGTGGACGAGGTTGACGAAGCAGAGGAAGTGGACGAAGTAGCGAACTGGCGAAGTGGACGACTTTAACGAAGAGGACAAAGTTGACGAAGTGTATGAAGTGGACGAAGTGGAGGAAGCGGAAGAAGTAGACGAAGTGGAGGAAATGGACTAAGTGGACGAAGTTGACCAAGTGGACGAAGTGGAGGAAACGGAGTTAAGGAAGTGGAGGAAGTTGCGGAAGTGGCAGAAATGACGAAGTGGCGAAGTGGACGAAGCGGAGGAAGTGCAGGAGGTGGACGAAGTTGACAAAGTTAATCAAGTGGACGAAGTGGACGAAGTTGACGAAGCGGGGCAAGCGGAGGAAGCGGAGGAAGTGGAGGAAGTGGAGGAAGTGGAGGAAGAGGAGGAAGTGGACGAAGTGGACGAAGTTGACAAAGTTGACGAAGTGGACGAAGTTGAGGAAGTGGACGAAGTGGAGGAAGTGGACGAAGTTGACGAAATTGACAAAGTTGACAAAGTGGAGGAAGTGGAAGAAGTGGACGAAATTGACGAAGTTGACGAAGTGGACAAAGTGGAGGAAGTGGACGAAGTGGACGAAGTGGAGAAAGTTGAGGAAGTGGAGGAAGTTAAGGAAGTGGAGGAAGTGGCGAAGTGTGGAGGAAGTAGCAAAGTGGAGGAAGTGGAGGAAGTGGACGAAGTGGACGAAGTGGACGAAGTGGACGAAGTAGACGGAGTTGACGGAGTTGACAAAGTTGACGGAGTTGACGGAGTTGACGGAGTTGACGGAGTGCACGAAATGGCGAAGTGGATGAAGTTGAAGAAGTGAAGGAAGTGGACGAAATGGCGAAGTGGCGAAGTGGACGAAGTGGACCAGCTTAAGGAAGTGGAAAATGTTGATGAAGTTTAGAAAGTTGACGAAGTGGATGAAGTTGACGAAGTGGACGAAGTGGAGGAAGTGGAGGAAGTGGCGATGTGGCGAAGTGGAGGAAGTAAACGAAGTGGAGGAAGTAAATGAAATGGATGAAGTAAACGAAGTGGAGGAAGTGGACTATGTGGACGAAGTTGAGGACACGGAGAAAGTGGACGAAGTGGACGAAAGGGACGAAGTGGAGGACGTGTACGAAGTGGAGGAAGTAAACGAAGTGGAGGAAGTGGAGGAAGTGGACGAAGGGGACAAAGTGGAGGAAGTGTACGAAGTGGAGGAAGTGGAGGAAGTAAACGAAGTGGAGGAAGTGGAGGAAGTGGACTAAGTGGAGGAAGTGGAGGAAGTGTACGAAGTGGAGGAAGTGGAGGAAGTGGAGGAAGTGGAGGAAGTAAACGAAGTGGAGGAAGTGAAGGAAGTGGACAAAGTGGACGAAGTTGACCAAGTGGACGAATTGGAGGAAGTGGACGAAGTTGAGGAAGTAGGAAGTGGAGGAAGTGGACGAAGTTGACGAAGTGGAGAAAGTGTTGGAAGTGGAGGAAGTGAAGGAAGTGAAGGAAGTTGAGGAAGTGGACGAAATTGACGAAGTTGACGAAGTGGACAAAGTGGAGGAAGTGGAGGAAGTGGACGAAGTGGAGAAAGTTGAGGAAGTGGAGGAAGTCAAGGAAGTGGAGGAAGTGGCGAAGTGGAGGAAGTAGCAAAGTGGAGGAAATGGACGAAGTGGACGAAGTGGACAAAGTGGATGAAGTGGACAAAGTGGATGAAGTGGACGAAGTTGACGACGGAGTTGACGGAGTTGACAAAGTTGACGGAGTTGACGGAGTTGACGGAGTGCACGAAATGGCGAAGTGGATGAAGTTGACGAAGTGAAGGAAGTGGACGAAATGACGAAGTGGCGAAGTGGAGGAAGTGGACCAACTTAACGAAGTGGAAAATGTTGATGAAGTTTAGAAAGTTGACGAAGCGGATGAAGTTGATGAAGTGGACGAAGTGGAGGAAGTGGAGGAATTGGCGAAGTGGCGAAGTGGAGGAAGTAAACGAAGTGGAGGAAGTGGACCAAATGGAGGAAGTAAACGAAGTGGAGGAAGTGGACTAAGTGGACGAAGTTGAGGACACGGAGGAAGTGGACGAAGTGGACGAAAGGGACGAAGTGGAGGACGTGTACGAAGTGGAGGAAGTAAACGAAGTGGAGGAAGTAAACGAAGTGGAGGAAGTGGAGGAAGAGGACGAAGGGGACAAAGTGGAGGAAGTGTACGAAGTGGAGGAAGTGGAGGAAGTGGAGGAAGTGGAGGAAGTGGACTAAGTGGACGAAGTTGACCAAGTGGACGAATTGGAGGAAGTGGACGAAGTTGAGGAAGTGGACGAAGTTGAGGAAGTGGAGGAAGTGTAGGAACTGGACGAAGTTGACGAAGTGGAGAAAGTTGTGGAAGTGGAGGAAGTGGAGGAAGTGAAGGAAGTTGAGGAATTGGCGAAGTGGACAAAGTTGACGAAGTGGAAGAAGTGGAGGAAGCGGTGGAAGTGGAGGACGTGGACGGAGTTGACGAAGTTTACAGAGTCGACGAAGTGGACGAAGTTGACGAAGTGGAGGAAGTGGAGGAAGTGGACAAAGTGGCGAAGTGGCGAAGTGGACGAAGTGGACAAAGTGGACCAGCTTAACGAAGTTGACAAAGTTGACGAAGTTTACGAAATTGACGAAGTTGATGAAGTTGACGAAGTGGACGAAGTTGAGGAAGTGGAGGAAGTGGAGGATGAAGTGGAGGAAGTGGAGGTAGTAAACGAAGTGGAGGAAGTAAAAGAAGTGGAGGAAGTGGGGGAAGTTGACTAAGTGGACGAAGTTGACCAAGTGGAGGAAGTGGAGGAAGTCGACGAAGTTCAGGAAGTGGAGGAAGTGGGCGAACTGGGCGATGTGGACGAAGTGGACAAAGTTGAGAAAATGGAGGAAGTGGAGGAAGTGCACGAAGTGGACGAAGTGGGCGAAGTGGACGAAGTGGACGAATTGGGCGAAATGGACGAAGTTGACGAAGTGGAGAAAGTGGAGGAAGTGGACGAAGTGGACGATGTTGACGAAGTGGACGAAGTGGACGAAGTGGATGAAGTTGACGAAGTGGACGAAGTGGACGATGTGGACAAAGTGGAGAAAGTTGAGGAACTGGAGGAAGTGGAGGAAGTGAAGGAAGTGGAGGAAATGGCGACATGGACGAAGTTGACGAAGTGGAGGAAGTGGAGGAAGCGGTGGAATTGGAGGAAGGGGACGTAGTTGACGGAGTTGACGGAGTTGACGGAGTTGACGGAGTCGACGAAGTGGACGAAGTTGACGAAGTGGGGGAAGTGGAGGAAGTGGAGGAAGTGGACAAAGTGGCGAAGTGGCAAAGTGGCGAAGTGGCGAAGTGGCGAAGTGGACCAACTTAACGAATTGGATAAAGTTGACGAAGTTTACGAAGTTGACGAAGTGGATGAAGTTGACGAAGTGGACGAAGTTGAGGAAGTTGAGGACGAAGTGGACGAAGTGGCGAAGTGGCGAAGTGGCGAAGTGGACCAACTTAACAAAGTGGAAAATGTTGATGAAGTTTACAAAGTTGGCGAAGTGGATGAAGTTGACGAAGTGGACGAAGTGGACGAAGTGGAGGAAGTAAACGAAGTGGAGGAAGTGGAGGAAGTGGACTAAGTGGACGAAGTTGAGGACACGGAGGAAGTGGACGAAGTGGACGAAGGGGACGAAGTGGAGGACGTGTATGAAGTTGAGGAAGTAAACGAAGTGGAGGAAGTAAACGAAGTGGAGGAAGTGGAGGAAGTGGACTAAGTGGACGAAGTTGAGGACACGGAGGAAGTGGACGAAGGGGACGAAGTGGAGGAATTGTACGAAGTGGAGGAAGTGGACGAAGTGGACGAAGTTGCCCAAGTGGACGAATTGTAGGAAGTGGACGAAGTTGAGGAAGTGGAGGAAGTGGAGGAAGTGGAGGAAGTGGAGAAGGTTGTGGAAGTGGAGGAAGTGGAGGAAGTAAAGGAAGTGGAGGAATTGGCGAAGTGGACGAAGTTGACGAAGTGGAAGAAGTGGAAGAAGCGGTGGAAGTGGAGGACGTGGACGGAGTTGACGGAGTGGACGGACTCGACGAAGTGGACGAAGTTGACGAAGTGGAGGAAGTGGAGGAAGTCGAAAAAGTGGCGAAGTGGCGAAGTGGACCAACTTAACGAAGTTGACAAAGTTGACGAAGTTTACGAAATTGACGAAGTGGATGAAGTTGACGAAGTGGACGAAGTATAGGAAGTGGAGGAAGTGGAGGACGAAGTGGAGGAGGAAGTGGAGGAAGTGGAGGAAGTGAACGAAGTCGAGGAAGTGGGGGAAGTTGACGAAGTGGACGAAGTTGAGGACACGGAGGAAGTGGACGAAGGGGACGAAGTGGAGGACATGTACGAAGTGGAGGAAGTAAACGAAGTGGAGGAAGTGGAGGAAGTGGACTAAGTGGACGAAGTTGAGGACACGGAGGAAGTGGACGAAGGGGACGAAGTGGAGGAAGTGTACGAAATGGAGGAAGTGGAGGAATTAAACGAAGTGAAGGAAGTGGACTAAGTGGACGAAGTTGACCAAGTCAACGAATTGGAGGAAGTGGACGAAGTTGAGGAAGTGGAGCAAGTGGACGAAGTGGACAAAGTTGACGAAGTGGAGAAAGTTGTGGAAGTGGAGGAAGTGGAGGAAGTGTACGAAGTGGAGGAAGTGGGCGAAGTGGACGAAATCGACGAAGTGGGCGAAGTGGACGAAGTGGACGAGGTTGACGAAGTGGAGGAAGTGGACGACGCGGAGGAAGTGCAGGAAGTGGACGAAGTGGAGGAAGTGGATGGAGTTGACGGAGTGGACGAAGTTGACTAAGTGGAGGAAGTGGAGGAAGTGGACAGAGTGGAGGAAGTGGAGGAAGCGGAGGAAGTGGAGGAAGTAGCGAAGTGGCGAAGTGGACCAACTTAACGAAGTGGACAAAGTTGACGAAGTTTACGAAGTTGACAAAGTGGATGAAGTTGACGAAGTGGACGAAGTGCATGAAGTTGACGAAGTGGACAAAGTGGACGAAGTTGACGAAATTGACGAGGTTGACAAAGTGGACGAAGTTGACGAAGTGGAGAAAATGGAGAAATATGAGGAAGTGGAGGAAGTTAAGGAAGTGGTGCAAGTGGCGAAGTGGAGGAAGTGCAGGAAGTGGAGGTAGTGGAGGAAGTGCACGGAGTTGACAGAGTTGACGGAGTTGACGTAGTGGACGAAATGGACGAAGTGGACGAAGTGGACGAAATAGAGAAAGTTGAGGAAGTGGAGGAAGTGGCAAAGTGGACGAAGTTCACGAGGTGGAGGAAGCGGAGGAAGCGGAATAAGTGGCGGAAGTTGAGGAAGTGGACGGAGTTGACGGAGTCAGCGAAGTGCACGAAGTTGACAAAGTGGACGAAGTGGAGCAAGTGGTGGAAGTGGACGAAGTGGGGAAGTGGACGAAGTGGACCAAGTTAACGAAGTGGACAAAGTTGACGAAGTTTACGAAGTTGACGAAGTAGACGAAGTTGACGAAGTGGAGGAAGTAGAGGAAGTGGAGGAGGTGGAGGAAGTGGACGAATTGGACGAAGTGGAGGACGAAGTGCAGAAAGTGGACGAAGAGGAGGAAGTGGAGGAAGTGGAGGAAGTGGACGATGTTGAGTAAGTTGACAAAGTGGACGAAGTGGAGGAAATGGAGGAAGTGGACGAAGGGGACGAAGTGGAGGAAGTGTACAAAGTGGATGAGCTGTGCAAGGTTGAGGAAGTGGAGGAAGTGGGCGAAGTGGACGGAGTGGATGAAGTGGAGGAGGAAGTTGAGGAAGGGGAGGAAGTAGAGGAAGCGGACGAAGTGGAGGAATTGGAGGAAGTGGAGGAGGTGTACGAACTGCACGAACTGGACGAAGTTCACGAAGTGGAGCAAGTGGAGGAAGTGGCGAAAGTGGAGGAAGTGGCGAAAGTGGAGGAAGTGGGGGAAGTGGAAGAAGTGGCAAAGTGGCGAAATGGACTAAGTAGAGGAAGTGTAGAAAGTGGACGAAGTGGACGAACTGGGCGAAGTTGACAAAGTTGACAAAGTGGACGAAGTTGACGAAGTGGACGAAGTTGACGTAGTGGACGAAGTTGACGCAGTGGACGAAGTGGACGAAGTGGACCAATTAGACGAAGTGGAGGAAGTGGGCGAAGTGGGCGAAGTGGGCGAAGTGGACGAAGTAGATGAAGTTGACGAAGTTGACGAAATGGACGACGTGGAGGAAGTGGAGGAAGCGGAGGAAGTGGAGGAAGCGAAGGAAGTGGAGCAAGGGGAGGAAGTGGAGGGAGTGGAGTAAGTGTACGAAGTGGAGGAAGTGGAGGAAGTGGAGGAAGTGGAGGTAGTGGAGGAAGTGGAGGAAGTGAACTAAGTGGACGAAGTGGACGAAATTGACGAAGTTGACGAAGTCTACGAAGTGGTTGAAGTGGACAAAGTGGACGAAGTTGAAGAAGTTGACGAAATTGACGAAGTTGACGAAGTGGACGAAGTTGACGAAGTGGACGAAGATGACGCAGTGGACGAAGTTGACGAAGTGAACGAAATGGACAAGTGGAGGAAGTGGTCGAAGTGGTGAAAGTTGAGGAAGTGGAGGACGTGGAGGAAGTGAAGGAAGTGAAGGAAGTGGCGAAGTGGACTAAGTTGACGAAGTGTAGGAAGTGGAGAAAGCGGAGGAAGTGGACGAAGTGGACGGAGTCGACGAAGTGGACGAAGTGGACGAAGTTGACGAAGTGGACGAAGTTGACGAAGTGGACGAAATGGCGAACTGGAGAAG
This sequence comes from Vigna umbellata, assembly GCF_029865625.1. Taxonomy (NCBI): domain Eukaryota; kingdom Viridiplantae; phylum Streptophyta; class Magnoliopsida; order Fabales; family Fabaceae; genus Vigna; species Vigna umbellata. The sequence goes on from NC_142167.1 coordinate 56,773,330, forward strand.
TGGAGGAAGTGGAGGAAGTAAACGAAGTGGAGGAAGTGGAGGAAGTAGAGGAAGTGGACGAAGTAGACCAAGTGGAGGAATTGGAGGTAGTGGACGAAGTTGAGGAAGTGGCGGAAGTGGAGGAAGTTGGCGAACTGGGCGAAGTGGACGAAATTGACGAAGTGGACGAAGTGGACGATGTGGACGAAGTGGAGAAAGTTGAGGAAGTGGAGGAAGTGACGGAGGTGGGGGAAATGGCGACGTGGACGAAGTTGACGAAGTGGAGGAAGTGGAGGAAGCGGTGGAATTGGAGGAAGGGGACGGAGTTGACAGAGTTGACGGAGTCGACGAAGTGGACGAAGTTGACGAAGTGGAGGAAGTGGAGGAAGAGCAGGAAGTGGACGAAGTGGAGGAAGTGGACAAAGTTGACGAAGTGGACGAAGTTGATGAAGTGGACGAAGTGGAGGTAGTGGACGAAGTGGAGGAAGTTGACGAAGTGCACGAAGTGGACGAAGTGGACGAAGCGGAGGAAGTGGACGAAGTGGACGAAGCGGCGGGAGTGCAAGAGGTGGACGAAGTTGTCGAAGTTGACAAAGTTGATGAAGTGGACAAAGTGGTCGAAGTTGACGAAGTGGACGAAGTTGACGAAGCGGGGCAAGCGGAGGAAGCGGAGGAAGTGGAAGAAGTGGAGGAAGTGGAGGAAGTGGAGGAAGAGGAGAAAGTGGACGAAGTTGATGAACTGGACGAAGTTGAGTAAGTGGAGGAAGTGGTCGAAGTTGACGAAGTGGACGAAGTGGAGGAAGTGGAGAAAGTTGTGGAAGTGGAGGAAGTGGAGGAAGTGAAGGAAGTGGAGGAATTGGCGAAGTGGACGAAGTTGACGAAGTGGCGGAAGCGGTGGAAGTGAAGGAAGTGGACGGAGTTGACGGAGTCGACGAAGTGGACGAAGTTGGCGAAGTGGAGGAAGTGGAGTAACTGGACAAAGTGGCGAAGTGGCGAAGTGGACCAACTTAACGAAGTTGACAAAGTTGACGAAGTTTACGAAATTGACGAAGTGGATGAAGTTGACGAAGTGGACGAAGTTGAGGAAGTGGAGGACGAAGTGGAGGACGAAGTGGAGGAAGTGGAGGAAGTAAACAAAGTGGAGGAAGTAAAAGAAGTGGAGGAAGTGGGGGAAGTTGACTAAGTGGATGAAGTTGACCAAGTGGACGAAGTGGAGGAAGGGGAGGAAGTGGACGAAGTTGAGGAAGTGAAGGAAGTGGAGGAAGTGGGCGAACTGGGCGAAGTGGACGAAGTGGACAAAGTTGAGGAAATGGAGGAAGTGGACGAAGTGGGCTAAGTGGACGAAGTGAGCGAAGTGGAGGAAGTGGACGAAGTTGACGAAGTGGAGGAAGTGGACGAAGTGGAGGAAGTGGAGGAAGTGGAGGAAGTGGAGGAAGTGGACGATGTGGACGAAGTGGAGCAAGTTGAGGAAGTGGAGGAAGTGGAGGAAATGGCGACGTGGACGAAGTTGACGAAGTGGAGGAAGCGGTGGAATTGGAGGAAGGGGACGGTGTTGACGGAGTTGACGGAGTCGACGAAGTGGACGAAGTTGACGAAGTGGGAGAAATGGAGGAAGCTGAGGAAGTGGACAAAGAGGCGAAGTGGCGAAGTGGACCAACTTAACGAAGTGGACAAAGCTGACGAAGTGGAGAAAGTGGAGGAAGTGGACGAAGTGGAGGAAGTGGAGGAAGTGGAGGTAGTAAACGAAGTCGAGGAAGTAAAAGAAGTGGAGGAAGTGGGGGAAGTTGACGAAGTGGACGAAGTTGAGTACACGGAGGAAGTGGACGAAGTGGACGAATGGGACAAAGTGGAGGACGTGTACGAAGTGGAGGAAGTAAACGAAGTGGAGGAAGTGGACTAAGTGGACAAAGTTGAGGACACGGAGGAAGTGGACTAAGTGGACGAAGTGGAGGAAGTGTACGAAGTGGAGGAAGTGGAGGAATTAAACGAAGTGGAGGAAGTGGAGGAAGTGGACTAAGTGGACGAAGTTGACCAAGTGGACGAATTGGAGGAAGTGGACGAAGTTGAGGAAGTGGAGGAAGTGGACGAAGTGGAGGAAGTGGAGGAAGTGGACGAAGTTGACGAAGTGGAGAAACTTGTGGAAGTGGAGGAAGTGTGCGAAGTGGAGGATGTGGGCGAAGTGGGCGAAGTGGACGAAATCGACGAAGTGGACGAGGTTGACGAAGTGGAGGAAGTGGAGGAAGCGGAGGAAGTGCAGGAAGTGGACGAAGTGGAGGAAGTGGACGGAGTTGACGGAGTGGACGAAGTTGACGAAATTGACGAGGTTGACAAAGTGGACGAAGTTGACGAAGTGGAGAAAATGGAGAAATTTGAGGAAGTGGAGGAAGTTAAGGAAGTGGTGCAAGTGGCGAAGTGGAGGAAGTGGCAAAGTGGAGGAAGTGCAGGAAATTGAGGTAGTGGAGGAAGTGCAGGGAGTTGACGGAGTTGACATAGTGGACGAAATGGACGAAGTGGACGAAGTGGAGGAAATAGAGGAAGTTGAGAAAGTGGAGGAAGTGGCAAAGTGGACGAAGTTGACGAAGAGGAGGAAGCGGAAGAAGTGGCGGAAGTTGAGGAAGTGAACGAAGTTGATGGAGTCGGCGAAGTGCACGAAGTTGACAAAGTGGACGAAGTTGACGAAGTGGAGGAAGTAGAGGAAGTGGAGGAGGTGGAGGAAGTGGACGAATTGGACGAAGTAGAGGACGAAGTGCAGAAAGTGGACGAAGAGGAGGAAGTGGAGGAAGTGGAGGAAGTGGACGATGTTGAGTAAGTTGACAAAGTGGACGAAGTGGACGAAATGGAGGAAGTGGACGAAGGGGACGAAGTGGAAGAAGTGTACAAAGTGGATGAACTGGGCAAGGTTGAGGAAGCGGGCGAAGCGGGCAAAGTGGACGATGCGGGCAAAGTGGACGGAGTGGATGAAGTGGATGAAGTGGAGGAAGTTGAGGAAGGGGAGGAAGTAGAGGAAGCGGAGGAAGCAGACGAAGTGGAGGAATTGGAGGAAGTGGAGGAGGTGTACGAACTGGATGAACTGGACGAAGTTCACGGAGTGGAGGAAGTGGCGAAAGTGGAGGAAGTGGCGAAAGTGGAGGAAGTGGGGGAAGTGGAAGAAGTGACAAAGTGGCGAAATGGACGAAGCAGAGGAAGTGTAGGAAGTGGACAAAGTGGATGAACTGGACGAAGTTGACAAAGTGGACGAAGTTGACGAAGTGGACGAAATTGACGTAAAGGAGGAAGTGGACGAAGTGGACGAAGTGGACCAATTAGACGAAGTGGAGGAAGTGGAGGAAGTGGGCGAAGTGGGCGAAGTGGACGAAGTGGACGAAGTGGATGAAGTTGAGGAAGTTGACGAAGTGGACGACGTGGAGGAAGTAGAGGAAGCGGAGGAAGCGGAGGAAGCCGAGGAAGCGAAGGAAGTGGAGCAAGGGGAGGAAGTGGAGGGAGTGGAGTAAGTGTACGAAGTGGACGAAGTGGACGAAGTGGACGAAGTGGAGGAAGTGGACTAAGTGGACGAAGTTGACCAAGTGGACAAATTGGAGGAAGTGGACGAAGTTGAGGAAGTGGAGGAAGTGGAGGAAGTGGACGAAGTGGACGAAGTTGACGAAGTGGAGAAAGTTGTGGAAGTGGAGGAAGTGAAGGAAGTGGAGGAATTGGCGAAGTGGCGAAGTGGAGGAAGTAAACGAAGTGGAGGAAGTGGACCAAATGGAGGAAGTAAACGAAGTGGAGGAAGTGGACGAAGTGGACGAAAGGGACGAAGTGGAGGACGTGTACGAAGTGGAGGAAGTAAACGAAGTGGAGGAAGTAAACGAAGTGGAGGAAGTGGAGGAAGTGGACGAAGGGGACAAAGTGGAGGAAGTGTACGAAGTGGAGGAAGTGGAGGAAGTGGAGGAAGTGGAGGAAGTGGACTAAGTGGACGAAGTTGACCAAGTGGACGAATTGGAGGAAGTGGACGAAGTTGAGGAAGTGGACGAAGTTGAGGAAGTGGAGGAAGTGTAGGAACTGGACGAAGTGGAGGAAGTTGACGAAGTGGAGGAAGTGGTGGAAGTGGAAAAAGTGGCAAAGTGGCGAAGTGGACGAAGTGGACCAACTTAACGAAGTTGACAACGTTGACCAAGTTTACGAAATTGACGAAGTGGATGAAGTTGACGAAGTTGACGAAGTGGACGACGTGGAGGAAGTGGAGGAAGCGGAGGAAGCCGAGGAAGCCGAGGAAACCGAGGAAGCGAAGGAAGTGGAGCAAGGGGAGGAAGTGGAGGGAGTGGAGTAAGTGTAACAAGTGTACGAAGTGTACGCAGTGGACGAAGTGGACGAAGTTGACGAAGTGCAGGTAGTGGAGGAAGTGGAAGAAATGAACGAAGTGGACGAAGTAGACGAAATTGACGAAGTTGACGAAGTCTACGAAGTGGTCGAAGTGGACAGAGTGGACGAAGTTGAAGAAGTTGACGAAATTGACGAAGTTGACGAAGTGGACGAAGTTTACGAAGTGGACGAAGATGACGAAGTGGACGAAGTTGACGAAGTGAACGAAATGGACAAGTGGAGAAAGTTGAGGAAGTGGAGGAAGTGGAGGAAGTGAAGGAAGTGGCGAAGTGGACGAAGTTGACGAAGTGGAGGAAGTGGAGAAAGCGGAGGAAGTGGACGAAGTGGACAGAGTCGACGAAGTGGACGAAGTTGACGAAGTGGAGGAAATGGACGAAATGGCGAATTGTCGAAGTGGCGAAGGGGTGAAGTGGCGGAGTGGCGAAGTGGACGATGTGGACCAACTTAACGAAGTGGACAAAGTTGACGAAGTTTACGAAGTGGAGGACGAAGTGGAGGAAGTGGAGGAAGTGGAGGAAGTAAACGAAGTGGAGGAAGTGGAGGAAGTGGACGAAGTAGACCAAGTGGAGGAATTGGAGGTAGTGGACGAAGTTGAGGAAGTGGAGGAAGTCGAGGAAGTGGAGGAAGTGGGCGAACTGGGCGAAGTGGACGAAATTGACGAAGTGGACGAAGTGGACGAAGTCTGCGAAATGGACGAAGTCGACGAAGTGGACGAGGTTGACGAAGTGGAGGAAGTGGACGAAGCGGAGGAAGTGTAGAAAGTGGAGAAAGTGGATGAAGTGGAGGAAGTGGACGGAGTTGACGGAGTTGAAGGAGTGGATGAAGTTGACGAAGTGGACGAAGTGGATGAAGTGGCGAAGTGGCAAAGTGGACGAAGTGGACCAACTAAACGAAGTGGACTAAGTTGAGAAAGTTTACGAAGTTGACGAAGTGGATGATGTTGACGAAGTGGAGGAAGTGGACGAATTGCACGAATTGGACAAAGTGGACGAAGTTGACGAAATTGACGAAGTTGACGAAGTGGAGGAAGTGGAGGAAGTTGACGAAGTTGACGAAGTTAAGGAAGTGGAGGAAGTGGCGAAGTGGAGGAAGTGGCGAAATGGAGGAAGTGGCGAAGTGGAGGAAGTGGAGGAAGTGGCAAAGTGGAGGAAGTGGCGGAGGTGCACGGAGTTGACGGAGTTGACGGAGTGGACGATGTTGACGAAGTGGATGAAGTGGAGGAAGTGGAGGAAGTGGAGAAAGTTGACGAAGTTGAGGAAGTGGACGAAGTTGACGAAGTGGACGAAGTGCAGGAAGTGGGCGAAGTGCACGAAGTGGATGAAGTGCACGAAGTGGAGCAAGTGCAGGAAGTGGACGAAGTGGGGAAGTGGACGAAGTGGACCAAGTTAACGAAGTGGAAAAGTTGACGAAGTTTGCGAAGTTGACGAAGTGGACGAAGTTAACGAAGTGGAGGAACTGGACCAAGTGGTCGAAGTGGACGAAGAGGACGAAGTGGAGGACGAAGTGCAGGAAGTGGACGAAGTGGAAGAAGTGGAGGAAGTGGAGGAAGTTGAGGAAGTTGACAAAGTGGACGAAGTGGACGAAGTGGACGAAGTGGAGGAAATGGAGGAAGTGGACAAAGGGGACGAAGTGGAGGAAGTGTACAAAGTGGACGGACGAAGTGGCCAAAGTGAAGGAAGTGGAGGAAGCGGGCGAAGTGGGCGAAGTGCACGAAATGGATGAAGTGGAGCAAGTTGAGGAAGGGGAGGAAGTAGAGGAAGGGGAGGAAGTAGAGGAAGGGGAGGAAGTAGAGGAAGCGGACGAAGTGGAGGAAGTGGAGGAAGTGTACGAAGTGGACGAACTGGACGAAGTTCACGAAGTGGAGGAAGTGGCGGAAGTGGAGGAAGTGGGGGAAGTGGAAGAAGTGACGAAGTGGCGAAATGGACGAAGCAAAGGAAGTGTAGCAAGTGGACGAAGTGAACGACGTGGACGACGTGGACGAACTGGAAGAAGTTCACAAACTTGACAAAGTGGACCAAGTTGACGAAGTGGAGTTAGTTGACGAAGTGAAGGAAGTGGAGGAAGTTGACTAAGTGGAGGAAGTGGAGGAAGTGCAGGAAGTGGAATAGTGGACGAAGTGGAGGAAGTGGAGGAGGTGGAGGAAGTGGAGAAGTGGAGGAAGTGGCGAAGTGGAGGAAGTCGAGGAAGTGGAGGATGTGGAGGAAGTGGACGGAGTTGACGGAGTGGACGAAGTTGACGAAGTGGAGGAAGTAGAGGAGGTGGAGGAAGTGGACGAAATGGACGAAGTGGAGGAAGTGGACTAAGTGGACGAAGTTGACCAAGTGAATGAAGTGGAGGAAGTGCACGAAGTGAACGAAATTGACGAAGTTGATGAAGTTGACGAAGTTGACGAAGTGGATGAAGTTGATGAAGTTGACGAAGTTGATGAAGTGGAGTTAGTTGACGAAGTGAAGGAAGTGGAGGAAGTTGACTAAGTGGAGGAAGTGGAGAAAGTGCAGGAAGTGGACTAAGTGGAGGAAGTGGAGGAGGTGGAGGAAGTGGCGAAGTGGAGGAAGTCGAGGAAGTGGAGGATGTGGAGGAAGTGGACGGAGTTGACGGAGTGGACGAAGTTGACGAAGTGGAGGAAGTAGAGGAGGTGGAGGAAGTGGACGAAATGGACGAAGTGGAGGAAGTGGAGGAAGTAAATGAAGTGCAGGAAGTAAACGAAGTGGAGGAAGTGGACTATGTGGACGAAGTTGACCAAGTGAATGAAGTGGAGGAAGTGGACGAAGTTGAGCAATTAGAGGAAGTGGGGGAAGTGGAGGAAATGGGTGAAGTGGACAAAGTTGACGAAGTGGACGAAGTTGAGGAAACGGAGGAAGTGGACGAAGGGGACGACGTGGACGAAGTGCACGAAGTGGAGGAAGTGGAGGAAGAAGCGGACGAGGTGGAGGAAGTGGAGGAAGTTAACGAAGTGGAGGAAGTGGAGAAAGCGGAGGAAGTGGAAGAAGTTGAGGTAGTGGAGGAAGTGGGCGAAGTGCACGAAGTGGACGAAGGGGACGAAGTTGACGAAGTGGACGAAGTTGAGGAAGTGGACGAAGTGGTGGAAGTGGAGGAGGAAGTGGTGGAAGTGTACGAAGTGGAGGAAGTCGAGGATGTGGAGGACGTGGAGGAAGTTGACGAAGTGGAGGAAGTGGAGGAAGTGGAGGATGTGGACGATGTGGAGGAAGTTAACAAAGTCGACGAAGTGGGCGAAGTGCGCAAAGTGGACGAAGTGGAGGAAGTGGGCGAAATGGCCGAAGTGGGCGAAGTGGGCGAAGTGGACGATGTTGAGGAAGTGGACGAAGTGGAGGAAGTGGAGGAAGTGGAGGAAGTGGAGGAAGTGGAGGAAGTTGACAAAGTTGACGAAGTGGACGAAGTTGACGAAGTGGACGAAGTGGATGAAGTGAGCGAAGTGGGCGAAGTTGACGAAGGTGACGAAGTAGAGGAAGGGGACGACGTGGAGGAAGTGGGAAGTGGACAAAGTTGAAGAAGCGGAGGAAGCATTGGAAGTGGAGGAAGCAGAGGAAGCGAAGGAAATGGAGGAAGTGGACGAAATGGACGAAGTGGAGGAAGTGGAGGAAGTAAACGAAGTGCAGGAACTAAACGAAGTGGAGGAAGTGGACTAAGTGGACGAAGTTGACCAAGTGAATGAAGTGGAGGAAGTGAACGAAGTGAACGAAATTGACGAAGTCTACGAAGATGACGAAGTTGACGAAGTTGACGAAGTTGACGAAGTTGACAAAGTTGACGAAGTGGATTAAGTTGATGAAGTTGACGAAGTGGAGTTAGTTGACGAAGTGAAGGAAGTGCGGGAAGTTGACTTAGTGGAGGAAGTGGAGGAAGTGCAGGAAGTGGACTAAGTGGACGAAGTGGAGGAAGTGGAGGAGGTGGAGGAAGTGGCGAAGTGGAGGAAGTGGCGAAGTGGAGGAAGTCGAGGAAGTGGAGGAAGTGGACGGAGTTGACGGAGTGGACGAAGTTGACGAAGTGGAGGAAGTAGAGGAGGTGGAGGAAGTGGACGAAGTGGAGGAAGTGGCGAAGTGGAGGAAGTGGAGGAAGTGGAGGAAGTAAACGAAGTGCAGGAAGTAAACGAAGTGCAGGAAGTAAACGAAGTGGACGAAGTTGACCAAGTGAATGAAGTGGAGGAAGTGGAGGAAGTGGACGAAGTTGAGGAATTGGAGGAAGTGGGGGAAGTGGAGGAAATGCGTGAAGTGGACAAAGTTGACGAAGTGGACGAAGTTGAGGAAACGGAGGAAGTGGACGAAGGGGACGACGTGGACGAAGTGCACGAAGTGGAGGAAGTGGAGGAAGAAGCGGACGAGGTGGAGGAAGTGGAGGAAGTGGAGGAAGTTGGCGAAGTAGAGGAAGTGGAGGAAGTGGAGGATGTGGAGGAAGTGAACGAAGTCGACGAAGTGGGCGAAGTGCGCGAAGGGGACGAAGTGGAGGAAGTGGGCGAAATGGGCGAAGTGGGCAAAGTGGGCGAAGTGGAAGAAGTGGAGCAAGTGGCGAAGTGGACGAAGTGGAGGAAGCGGAGGAAGCGGAGGAATCGTAGGAATCGAAGGAAGCGGAGGAAGCGCAGGAAGTGGAGGAAGTGGAGGAAGCGGAGGAAGTCTACGAAGTGGAGGAAGTTGAGGAAGTGGAGGAAGTCTACGAAGTAGAGGAAGTGGAGGAAGTTGACGAAGAAGTGGACGAGGTGGACGAAGTGGAGGAAGTGGACGAAGCGGACGAAGTGGAGGAAGTGGACGAAGTGGACAAAGTTGACGAAGTTGAGGAAGTGGACGAAGTTGAGGAAGTGGACGAAGTTGACGAAGTGGAGGAAGTGGGGAAGTGGAGGAAGTGGAGGAAGTGCAGGAAGTGGACGAACTTGACGAAGTTGACGAAGAGGAGGAAGCGGAGGAGGTGGAGGTAGTGGAGGAAGGGGAGGAAGTGGA
>NC_142167.1:57299366-57334366 GCF_029865625.1 Vigna umbellata
GTAGGCTTTTCAATCCAGTTTTAATGTAAAGACTGTTTGTGATTACTGTTAATTGTAATTAATTCTGAATTACAGTGATTACTGTATTTTGGGATGTTACAGAGAGTAACATTAAATAAAATAGTAAAATATCTGGTTAAGTTGCGATTCATTTTGTTTACTCATTTGACAAACATCAACGTCAAAGAATTTGCAATTCCTGTGGCTGACAGCGTTTGAAAAAGAAGTTGATTAATAGATAAAAGAAGGAAAAAAAGTTAGGTTCATGATGTTTCTAATTGTGCACCTCCATACACGCATTTTTGGTGGTAAACATTCACAATGACATCACATATTTATCTTCCTTAATTTTGGTCAAATAATAGTCAATTTTAAACTTAGTGTGCCCTACTTACCCAACACGTTGAAACCTACCATTTGTCTCATAACCCACACAAACTCCATTTCGACTTTGCAATCATGCTAATTCCTTCAACAATTTACTAAAAATATCAGAATCCAAAGTTCTGAAATTAGAACAAAAATCTAGGCTATAATTTTTATATGCATTACAGCAAAAAAAAAAACTAAATTTTTGCGTGTGTTCTTAACTGAATTACAGCCAAGCTTTGTGTAAGTATGAAAATCCAAAGTTGTGAAATTAGAAAAACCCTTTTGCCTATCAAATTGGATCAAGTTAAACGACACAAAAGAAAATCTAAATTTAGATAATTTTGCTGTCTTACAGCAGCCTAGCTTTGCAAAATAAGATTTTTGGCCATACAGTGTAAATACTGTAGGATCCTTGTAGAAAATTTTAAGAGTCAAAACAGATACTTATATTGCTTTGTGTTTAAGAGAATATTTTTGAGTAAAAAGTATTATCTGGGTAATTAGTTAATAAACAACCAAAGTGCTTAAACTGTTCATTTTCAACTTAAAGAAGTCAAACCTCATTTAGATGGTGTAATTAAGAATATAATCCTGGTCATTGTGGTTCAGTTTCAAAGGTCTTCAGAAAATAAGAGAGTGTGGTATCAAATTTAGGTGGAATGGAAGAAGCAGTTGATCCACTTGCACAAGGGACAAACCATGCAAAGTTATAACTGAATTTTGGAATTAGAATAAGATGAATCCTTAAAAAACATGTTTATTTTAACAATTCCTTGGTGTCCTAAACCAAGTAGATTCTAAGCTGTGAGGCATGTACAATTAAGATAAATATTATGCAGGCAATAAGTTCAGAAGTATATATATGTCTGTTATATGTACATGACTGGTTGTATTTTTTCATCTATAAAGAAAGCTGTGATGAAAACCAGATTCCAAAAGACACAATTCCAATGGTAGCAAGAGCTTGAACCAGCTCAACTATAGTATTTTTTTGCTCCAGTGGCACATTCTGCCAGTCTGTCCTCCTGAAACCACTCAAAATAAGACACAACACAATCAATTACGGGTACAAAGTCAAATTTGGTTAACAAAAGTTAATTTATTTTATGTCAATGATATTTATAAACAAACACCTATGCAACAATTTCAGCTTAAATATAATTTTCTAAATACATACCCTAAATCTGCAATTATAATGCTCACATTATCCTGTGTACGTCGGTCCTGCAGAGAATATATTACGTTACTATAAACTTTGAAGTGGCAATATAATAAGTTAAAAGATGATAACTGCCATGAGATTTGTAAAAACTTACCAAAGCGGCTTCTGCAAGCGATTCACATGCTAGCTGAATTTGAAACAGGAGAAAACAAAATATCATAGCTGCAACTACAATGGCTTACTGATACTAGCGTTGTGGTTTCAAATATACAGCAGTGTGCATACCTGAATGTTTCCATGATTTCGTAGTTGATCCCTAACTAAAGAAACTGCTTCTGAGCTGCAATTGTAAGAAGATTGTGAAGTAATTTCTTCAAACCAAAGGATTAAATATGTTTTTAGTCTTAAACTTGAACCTGAAATTAAAATTTATTCATGTCTCAAACTTTGATACATTTTAATTCTTTATTTTAAAAATAGATAATATAATCCTTTTAATTCTTTAATATTAATTTTTTGAATCTCTTAAATATCATTCAGACTCTCATTAAGGTGGAATGTATCAACTTGAAATATGTTTGAAAACCAAAATGTATCAAAGTTTGGATAAATGAATTCCAATTTTATGTCTAAGTTTAAGACTAAAAACCTATTTAACTCCAAACAAAAAACTACTAAGGTGGCACAACTGATTCAAGGAATCATGTAATAGACCTGCTCATGTAATCCCATAAGCCATCGGTTGCTAATACTACAAATTCTGCATCTGAGCCAAGAGCTACCTGATAAATATCAGGGTACGCTACAACCAAGTCATTGTTGAGCTGTACACTGTGTCGTGAAGGCATTCTTACGTTAAAATTTATAGTTTTGTTATAAAATTAGATAAAGGTAAATTTGAACGAGACAGTGCAACACAGTCTAAAAATATCATGTCCTCATTGTATTTTTGCAGAATCAGGGTAGAGCCAACAAAAATAGGAGCTTTATTCAGATGTTGATTATGTATTTCAGTAACAATCTGGACCACCAATTTTCTTTGTAGTTCTTGGAATGCAGGTTTAGACTTATTTTAATTCCACAAATCAACTTGAAGTAAAATTTGCTCCTTTTTATAAACTCTAATTTAGCTATATTTCTAGATAAAATGGAATATTCAATACACCTTTTACTTTGAGACGGTAAATACTTGTGATAGCATAACAGATTCAACAAATCTTACTAGACTTTGAGATTATCTTAAAATGTGAAATTAGGCCTAAGGTAGCCTACCAAAGCATATGAATCAAGGCAAACAACTTATCTCCATTCTTTTTATTGAATGCTAATGTAACACAAACCACATTGGAGAAAAAGTAAGGAACTTTAAGCCACATAAGTTTACCTACCGAGAGATGAACTTTGCTGACCATTTTCCTTCCTGAACTCCTTTTTGCAGCATCCTTTTCACACGCAAAAAGGTAGAAAAATCCTTTAGGTCACACTTTAGCTATGGTAGCTCAAAATGCATAATAGTGAAGAGATTAAGGACCGTACTCATTCTTCTTCGTTTTGAATCGCATGTCCCCAAATGCACGAGATACAGCAATGTCTCCACAAATTCTACCGTTGCTAATCTATAGACAACATATATCTGTGTTATCATTAGCCATGTAATGGGCGTTCATTCATAAAGAATGGTGATCAAGTGCACGAGGCTGCCCCCATTCTGCTGAAAAAACTTCAAAAACTTAAGAAAAAGAAATTGAAAACAGTTTGTTCAATAAAAGCATAGTTTGAAAATCTGAACTACAATTGAGCCTGAAAATGAACACTTAAAAACATCAACGATATTCGAAAGTGACAATTTCTTATCACATGGCATGCTATAGTTGGAAGAGACTACTACATCTGGTTTCCAACTATAAAACCACCCAGCATAAATAATTAAACTAGGAAAAAAAAATGGTAATATGCCCCACAAAACACTACTTAGTTCACATCCTAAGTTGTCAAAATTTTCAAATCAGAACTTTGGTTTATATTGTATAGAATATTGTCATATTGACTTGGGATGATGGTCAAGGTATGTAAAAGATGAAGGAACAAGGAAAACACACCCATCCACCTGCTTCTCTTATTCTTCTAATTTCATCAAGAGAAGTTTTGTTGCTCCCATATGGACGGTGAGGACTAGTCAGAACTTCTGCTTTTCCAGATCTGCATAGAACCTACAAGAATATAACAAGCTTAAGTACAAGTCAAGTAATTTTGAAGACATTCAAATCCCCTATATACCCTAAATGAAAGATGTATAAAAGAATAGTCCAAGTCATAGTTTTTTTCTTCATAATTCTATTACATTTCTTTCATGTGCAGAGAAACGTGCATAAAGAAGTCCATTTCTATATATCATCTTGGGACACATAAGGATAAATAATACATACCGCAGAAGAGTCACCGATATGTGAAATTAGAAGATCATCATCTCCGATGAAAATGGCAGTTGCTGTGGCACCTGATTCATCCTCCTCTCCATTCATTTCAAGCCTTTAAAAATCAAATACTACTGTCTAAAAACCTCTAATATAGTTATCACAAATATATAATCATATTGGAGATTAGTGCATTGCCTTACCGTTTTAATAATCTCGTGTCTGCCTTGAGAAATGCCTCCTGCAATGCTCCTTTAATGGCTTTGAAATCTTTCTCCACTAATAGTAATCCACCTTGTAAAGCTTCAACACACTCCTTGTACAGCTCATCCCTGTAGTTAGCACTTGGCACACCAAATCAACAATTCAGATTGTGCAAAGATTAAAGAACAACAATTCATTTACCAGACTCCATCCAGAATAATAGGAAACGCATATATCAGTACAGCGCAAACAACGATGAGTGCAAGGGCAGATAAACTTCCCTATGTTAGGATTGATGAAAGGGATCGAATGGAACAGAGTGAAACTTAAATGGAACGGAGTTTGATTGAAACGTGAATGCATTTTATCCCATTCAATCCAATTCCCCTCCTTTTCTTCCCCCTGAACTGGAACCATTCTCTTACTTTTTTTTACATATCATCATAAAAAGAAGTCCAAACAATATAATAGTAACTCATTCAACTTAATTTCAATTCACTCGATTTCATTCCACCCCAGTAGACACACTGCCACTCTCACTCCAAATTCACTCGTTGTGAACATCAACTAGAATCCTGAGCAAGTAATCATAGTAAACTATGTTGTGAAGCATTTCAATTGTTTTCAAGTAACCGCATCCTAATACAACCAAGATAATCATCACTTGACACCCCATTAATGGATATAAAAATGAGCAAGCAAAAGAAGCAACAAAACATGCATAGATGATACATACAAGACCTCACAGTAAAAATCAATGTGCTGAAAGACCTGAGGAACTCGACAGAAGAAAACCCTCCATGGCCATCGAAGACAGCGGCGAAAGAGAAGCCCTGAAGGCCATCGGGTCGAACAATGATGTCATCCTCCATCTCTTCGCGGAGACCTTGCAAGGCTATGGACCCCCATCGTACACCGGGCACCTCAGTTAAAGAAGATGGAGCATCAATGGCTATGGCAGAGCAGCAGCGGCCCCTGCTGGTGGTGCTGAAAGTGTTTCTCTGCGTGGTCTTAGAGGTGGAGCGACTGTGGATCTTGCACGAGAGGAATCTTTGCATGTGTGGAGTTGAGAGGGCCATGATGGAGGATTCGGACAGCGAAGGGAAGCAGAAGAAAGAAAGTGTTTTTGTGTTGAGTTTTGGATAGAGCGATATAGATAAGCGAGAGTTAATAGAAGCCTCTAACTGCTTTAACGGATTGGATTCTAAGATGGGATTAGATTCTTCACCAGCTTATTCAACGCGTGAAACCTTAAAATTTGGCCCACCCACAGCTGACGTGGCAAAACATGAACGTGGAACGTGATGGTCTGGTCCTACTCATGTAACACAAACACTAATGTCTGGAGTTTTTATTAGTCAAACTATAATACCTTCTTGTTTATTTCAACATGATGTGCGGTTGTGGTTAAGATCAGATAGAGTGTGGCTGGCGTTGGAGTCAACAAGCTAGCTACCATTTCACTCAGAACGACACCAAACTACAGAGATCAATAAATGAGGCACAAAATATTAAACTCCTAATGTGATGTTAGGTCTATAAAGATTATTTGTTCTTTTTTTTTTCTGCTAGAGATTTGTTTTTTTCTTTTGATGAATTTTTATTTGTTTCATATAAAATTTAACTGTGTTTTTGGTGTGATCTTTTAAATATTTTTTAATAATGTGTTAAGAAATTTTTTTTATCTTTTTCTGCAATATTAATTATGTTACTCTCTTTTTCATTCTGCGAAAATATATTAATGGATAGAAGTTTTTCCCCCAAAATGCGTATTTTTATTAATAGAAGGATAATATTGAGGAATCATAATGGTTGTCGAATAATATTTTCTCTCACCTAGTTGATTTATGATTAATATTGAAAAAATTTAAATTGTGGTGATACGGCTTAATAACAAAGGATTTATGTAAAGTGAAAATATCATAAAAAATTAATATAAATTATAAATTTTTGCGATAAAGAATGTCTAAGTGATGGAACTCAATAATAATAAATATTCATGTAAATGTATTCAATTTACAACTCACGTTTCATCATGTATATATTACAATATAAAGGTATACGCAAAGAGCTTTTTACTTACTTAACAAGAATTTGAAGTTCAATACACAAAGTAAAACAATTCCGGTAAAAAATAAAGTTAATATTTTTCTTCGTTCAAGAATACCAGTTCGCCTGATGCAGCCCATGCTAGTTCGAATCCATTTTGAACCTCTTAGATATGAGTAGAAAAATACCCTGTGATGCTATTTTATTTCGGTTTGAATGTCGCTCTGATTTGCATAGACACAGTAGCTAGTGTAGAAGGAAATAGCTTAAGCTAAGTGAAGAAAATATGTAAATTATTGTCCCTAGTTTAAGATAGCAGCACAACACTTCTTTGGTGCTCAAGTAAATTCTTCCCTCAAATAATGGGGTCCAGGCTGAAAATGATCAGGCTCATAATATGCCTCTGGCCTGTAAATTCCAGCATCGTTCATTCGGTTGCTCAAAACATGAAGAATGGCTTTCTTCTCACCTCCATACTCATCCCTGTTGTTCTCAACGTATTCATTGGCCTCAGCTGCTATCTCGTTCACAAATTCGAAACGATTGTCTTCTGATAACATTAACCTCTCTATGTCCAACGTCAACAGCTTTCCCTGTTCCCTAATCTTTCTCACCTGCTCCTCCAGGAAAGGAACGCGCTCCATTTTGGGTTCCATATACTCATCCTTCTTTATCTGCATCAAAATGAACTTTTGCTTAAACATTCAGAACAGTGACATATGATATTAGAGAAGACTGTGTGTCAATAACATTAAGCCCTTACTGAATAAGCACTTACCGGGTAAGTAAAACTTATAAAGAATATTATGTGATTGGAGAAAATAAAGTTAAATTATTTTTATTTATCAGATATTTTGGAGGGTCTATTCAAATAAGATCAAAACAGTATGAGCAGATCATTAACTATTTCCATAAGTTATCCCAAACACTTACATAATTACTTCAATCAAAAGATGAGTCCAAATAAGCTTTTCCGAACAGTGGCATAATTACTTTATATCATAAGTCAAAATAACCTTTTCCAAACGCATCAATTACAAGTGTTAATGTTCACCATTCTGACAGACTTAAAAAGCATTGAAGAAGCTTCATGTGCACCAAGATCGATCAGAAGATGAGTATGCATTGAGAGTTGAGACTAATATAACAGATATAGGGAGATGTGCAGTGAAAGCAAAATAAGAAAGAAACAGACATGGATTAAATTACATTAAATTAAATTAAATTGGCTTATATTTACCTCAGGAAATGAACAAAAGAAGTTATCCTTTGCAAACAATTACGTTCCTAAATAGTAAAATATGTGTAAATGTCATAGCGTTGACATCAAGCAATCATATGCAATGCATAAAAATCTAGACTGCTAATTCTACTTCACTTTTCCAAGCAGTCTACTTTCAGATCCTACAATGCAATAAATCAGTCTATGATAACCTCAACTCTCTCATCCATCTAACTAAGAAAAAGTTCAGAATGGTTCAACTTAAATCCTTATTTTATAGCAAATGAGCAACCATGAGTAAATGTTTACCATGATCCGACTCATCATGTTGCACTTAAAAGCAATACTCTTCGAATTGAGGTTGGTGGCCAAGAGAACCAAAAATACAAATTTATCTCACTCCTAACAAACCCTTTAGGCTAAATAAATTCAAGCATCTAACTAACACTTTGCACAACAATACTCCCACAACTGGGACTTTACATATAGAAAAAATTTTCTAAACTGGGAAACAAGTACAACGACACGAGCAAACCCCTTCATTTTCACCTCTTTCAGTTTAGGAATTTAGACAAACAGGTAAGAGGCAATAGTGGAAAACAATAATTGTAAGAAAGAGAAATCGGGAGCAAAGATACCAATTTTCTTCGTCTCCACACTCGTCGTCCACGACCCTCCTTTTTCATTTGAGGCATCATCTTGCAAAACGAACGAATCCATAAACAAGTTCAGTTGAGCACAAACAAAAATTGAAACTTTGAGAATTTCTTTTACCTGCGAGCTAATCCAGAGTCCCGAATTTCCACCTCTTAACTCCATCTTCTGCAAACAACAAAATGTATCTTAAAATCGAATTTCAGAAGATAAACTGAATTATACTATCAGCGGGAAGAGAAATAAGAAATTACAGGTAAAGCGGAAGAGAGAGTAAACGAGTTGATGGAGATAGCCATGGATGAGAGTAAACCCAGAGTGTTCTGCTTATCTGAACTAAAAGAAAAAACTTTATAAGAAAACTGTACTTTTTTTAAACTCCATTACAAATTTAAAAAAAAAAAAAACTATTAGAGACTTAAATATACATCATTTTTTAATTATTTTAAAAATAATTTTTAATGAATAGTTCTCTACAATCTCAAAATAATAATCTCTTTGGTCTTTAGTTTAAGCTTAGACTTTAAATAAACAATGTAGTTAATTATCTCTGAGTTTGATTTGTATGTACTTTTAATCTTTATAATTTGAATTATTCAGAGGTTATAATTGATAAGAGATTTAAGATAAATAATGTAAAAATATTATTTTACTACATATTTTACTACAGATCTTTCAATAAAATACATTTTGAAATTTAGTTTTTAAAATACTAGTATTCCTTATAATAACTAAATATTTTATTATCAATTGTAACGGATTAAACATTTTAATAAGTTGGTGTTAGGTTCCACACTATACAACTCATTAATTTAATGGTGAAAGCAATCTAAGCAGTCTATAAGACGAATTACATCTAATCAATATTTTCTTAGTGACCATAGTATCTGTCAGGAAATATTTGATATATTATGAAATAGTTTATATGATTTATCCGATTCAGTCAACAATTTAGTACATACCAAATTAATATATCACAAGTCTTGTTTTAGCCTTTTATATTAGAACAGGAAAAAATAAATAAAACTTCTTACCCATCAAGAAGTCGTTTATTTTTATATATGTACAAACAGCATATTCATGAACTAATTACAAATCAAACATCTTTTGTTGTTAAGCATCTTTCGACTTGACTTTCACTTACAAAGGGATAAGTAGTTAATTCATTCAAATCTAAAATATCCTTATTTTCTGGACTTTACTTAATTTACTAGAATATATATAAACCTTTTCCTATAATTAATATATTGTTACAGAAGTTATAAAATCATCTCAGTTCAATTTTTTTCATTTTCCTTTTTGTCTTCCATTTCCAGTAGAGAAAAGGAAAAGAAGGTAGAATTGGACGACACGTGTATCCAGAAATAAGTGAAAAATATTTTTTCAAAATCTAACTCAGTCTTCATAACAAGATAAAGAATTAGTGTTAAATAAAATATAATAAAAGCATGCTCTCACTCCTATTAACTTACCAAACAATTAATTAAAATATAATATAATAATAAATAGTATCCTTCCATCATGTATCCATTTAAAAGAACCCTAAATACCAATAAACAACAGGATTACTTGCAAGAAATGAGAATCACTCCTAATAACACTAGCTAAACAAACTAATGTTCAAACTTTAATTCTATATCGATTTATAATAGATAAAATCGAGAGGAATGCGATTTTTTTATAACAGTATTAGGTAATAAAAAGTCTATTTACCTTTCATTAAAAAAGTTATTTAATTTTTGCCATAATTATCGATAATAGTATATTAAACATGTTATTAATTAGTTGAAAATACATTATATATAGTATTTCATTTTAAATCACTTAATCGTTTACAATAAATTTATTATTTTTTGTAATAGTTACCTTTAAAGTCATACATATATAACTAGCTGGAGTACATTGTATATAGAAATTAAATCATAAAAAAAGTTTATTTAAATATTATATATAGAAGTTAATTATATTAAAATCACGTATTAAGCAGTATCTGATTAGTTGATAAAACATTTCATATACAAATATTTAAAAGTAAGTTTGTTTATACATTTATCTTGAACAGTTGGGAGTTGAAGCTTGACTGTCGAGTTGAGTGGCAGCGATGGCATACTAGTTTTTTAGGTATATATATATATTTATATAATAACAATAAACCAATATTAGTATTATTATTATTTAATAATTATAATATTAATAATAGCACATATATATAAAAAAGCAGTAACTCACTTGGCTCACGTTGCTGCTGGAGTGTGCAAAGGAAAGATACTGGAGGTTGTTTCTAGGGTTTGCCATGGAGTTTAGAAAATCAAATAAGTCAACAAAATTTCTGTAATCCCATATTTTTCTTGACAACAATGCCAACTGGATTGTGTTGATTTAGATTCACCGCGCTGCCGCCGCGGATAAGCGTGCGCAGCCATAAACAACTTTGAATTTCTACTTTCGAACTCCGAGAAAACCCAATCAAACACCATGGAACGTTCTAGATCTAAGAGGAACTACTACTATGACCAAGACTATGATTCTGAGACCGTGGCCAGGACCAGGCCGCGCTATAACCACCACTACAGCGCCGGTGCCGGGAACCACCGCCACCGCGGCGGAGGCGCCCGTCATGCAAAGGCACAGGACTCGCAGCTCAGCGTCACAACCAGCTACCGCATTCTGTGCCACGATATGAAGGCCGGCGGTGTGATAGGAAAGTCCGGCAGCATTATAAAGTCCATAAGACAGCACACCGGCGCGTGGATCAACGTGCACGAGCTCATGCCGGGGGATGAGGAGCGGATCATTGAGATTTCAGACACGCGCCGGCGAGACCCCGAGGGGAGAATGCCAACGTTCTCGCCGGCGCAGGAGGCGCTGCTGCTGATCCACGAGCGGATTCTGGAAAGCGACGCGGCGTTCGGGGTGGCGGAAGAGGAGGAAGAGTACGGCGGGAGGGGCGGCGGCGGGAGAGACCGCGTGGCGACGAGGCTGGTGGTGTCGAGAATGCATGTGGGGTGTTTATTGGGAAAGGGAGGGAAGATTATTGAACAAATGAGGATGGAAACCAAGACCCAGATTAGGATACTCCCTAGAGATCACAACCTTCCCCGTTGTGTTTCCATGTCTGAAGAGATTGTTCAGGTGCCCAACCAGAAAAAAATAAGCTTGGACTGTTTTTCATCTCATACTTAAATTGCATGCATGATATGCTGAGTTCTAAAGACAAACGAAACCTCCTTCATTAATTTTGTTGAACATCGGTTTGGACTGTGAGGGAGCAAGTTACTCTCATCCACCCTTGCTGAATTTGGAGGATACTAATTAAAATTCAAGAACCGAAGATATTAATGACTTTTTTTTTTCAGTTTCACTCTTTGCATATTTACCCCTTCATTATCAGCTTCGCTTAAACTAATTAACTAACGTAATAAATCATCGATTGTAACTGACTTTTGGCTGAGGCTTCAAGTGCTTTGGAAGTTGTCCTTTTTTAAGGTTACTTTCAAGTTTCACCCAAAATGCTGGAAAGGAAATGATGTTGGGGTTCAAAGCAAATTTTCTTTGCATTGTGGGTTTTGAGTTTATTCTATGTTGGATCATTGGATTTTTGCTGCATTCACCCAAGTTTTTTAGTAATCTGTTTTGATTTAGTAGTGGATCCTGTGCTTCTGTGATGATCTTGTTGAACTTGGTAGATCGAGTATGCATTTATTGGTTGATACTTGCGTGAATTTAGTTTGTTTATTGAAATAGAAAGCAGGCATTACAATGCCTATTTAAAGATAACATCTTTTATACTGCTTTCATTCATGATGCTGATATGAGAAATAGGGAGATGTATGATTTTGCTTGGCCATTCTATAGAAATGTGTGATTCATCTGGAAATTTACACATTTTAAAAGTATATGGACTGAAGGTTTGCCAATTATGTGATGTTTTCTGTAGGTAGTAGGTGATGTAAATGCTGTAAAGGAGGCTATAGCTAATATATCATCACGGTTGAGGGAGAGTCAGCACCGGGACCGTAGTCATTTCCATGGACGTGTACATTCACCAGAGCGATTTTTCTCTCCCGACAATGATTATATTCCTCATGTGACTAGTGGATCTCGTAGATCATCTGTGGATGGGGCCACTTTTGGATCACGAGGTTCTAATACAACTAGCAGAAACAATAGTCACTCTGCAATGAATTATTTAATGGAGCCTGGGGCTGCTCCTGTTGCCGATGACGTGCAGGGCTACTATGGGGAGGAACTGGTTTTCCGTGTACTCTGTCCAGTTGAGAGAGTTGATCGTATAATTGGGGAATCAGGAGGAATTGTAGAGTTCCTTCAGAATGAGGTTGGTGTAGATGTTAAGGTCACTGATCCTGTTGGTGGTTCGGATGAACAGATAGTTATCATTACTTCAGAGGAGGTACTTTTCTTCCCTTATTTTTTTTAGATGACTATTTCAGGTTGCAAGTTTTCTAGGCACAATGCTTTCCCTGCTTAACTTCAATACTTTTTTTGGTGCAAGTTGACATATTACCGCTTAGATATGATATTTCACATGTTTAAAATTCTAATTGTTTCTAATTATGTACTCAAGGGTCCTGATGATGAGCTGTTCCCAGCTCAAGAAGCTTTGTTACATATACAAACCCGCATTGTCGATCTTATTCTAGATAAAGACAATACTATAACCACCAGGCTTGTTGTCCCATCCAGTGAAATTGAATGCTTAGACGGAAAGGATGCTTCCCTTTCAGAAATAAGGAGGTTGACTGGTGCTAATATTCAAATTTTGCCCAGAGACGAGCTACCTCCCTGTGTTGCAAAAACCGATGAACTTGTACAGGTTTGTCATTTATCCCACAGCTGGCTGATATATTCTATCAGATTCCTTTGATAAATGTAGTCTATAAGTGTTAATGATAAATGTATAACTTAATAACGATGATAGATGTTATTCCTCAAAGCATCATACTGGGTGTATGTGTACTACTTTACAAAAAAATTACAAACTAAAGAAGGTCCTGTTTCATTATTAAAATAATTCTCCTATACATGATATAGAGAGGATCCAGATGAGAGTGAGCTTGGACACAATGGTAGGCTTATCGTCCCGTGACTTAAGCCTCTTCACTTGTGGGGTAACACTGTGGACATGTTTACCCTCCCTCCCATGACCCCCGATTAGGCAGAAGCCTCATGCACCCAGTATAGCGAGGATCCAAAGCCTTACATTCCTGTTCTGTAATGTTAAAACAAAGACCTGGACACTCAAAATCTGCTTTCTCTGTTTCTCAATTGCTTCTTTATTGGCATTACAGATTGTAGGAGAGATTAAAGCAGCCCGAGATGCTGTTGTGGAGGTGACATCAAGATTAAGAAGTTACTTGTACAGGGATTTCTTTCAAAGGGACATAGTACCACAAGTTTCATTGCCTGGTGAGGAAGCATCTTCTTCCAATAATTTAGTTCCAGTTACTGAAACTCTCACGACCTATCAAAATATGCAAACTGTTGCCGCAGCCCTTCCATTAAAGGTATTCTTTGATGCAATGAAAATTGCCATATTATCTTCAATATATTGCCCATCATCTTTATTTAACTGTTATTTAAATGATTAGCATTTTTATTTTATGTTTCTTGTCTTCTCTGATAATAACTTTTGAGCACAGGAATTAAAAAAGTTATTTTTTCTTTGTCCCATGAAAATTTCTTATTTTAATCAGTAATGGGAATTTTTTTCATGGGTGGTATACCCTTTTTCTTTGTTTGGAATGGGGATGAGGTTCTGTTCTCATACTGTATTTTTTTACTGTTACGACCTTGAAAACCCACCCTCAAAAGCTAAATATTAAGGGGAAGAACCGTATACTTAAACACTTTTCTAAGCAACAATACTACTTGATGTGAGAGTTAGGCTTCGTATAATACTAAATTCCCTATTAATGAACTCTTTCTAAGAGTTGACTTCTCAGCTACTTTTACTTGAGGACACTTTATTCAATGACACTTCACTATACTCTCCCATTGATCATAATCTTCCTAAGGTAGTTAGAAACTGAAATCAGTTATGATACCAATTGATAAGCACTCAAGGACTTGGAGACTCTACCTTCAAAAGCTAGCTATTAAGGGGTGTGAACCAAAAACTTAATATTCCACTGAGTATTCCTTACTAAATGTTGGACTTAACCACTCCATAATACCTACGTTCCTATCATAAGGAGTTATGTTGTATCATAAAAATGGAATTTGTCTGATACTGTTGATATAGAGCAAGTTATTTTTGGAACATATGTTATCCATCGATCAAGCAATTTTTTATTTTTATTTTTATTTTTGAATGGCTATTTAAGTATAGTCTTGTATCTCAGGTGTTCTCAATTTTCGGTGGCCAAACCATATAATTAAAGTTATGGCTTCAATAGCTACTGTATAAAGAATGTTGTTTTCTATTTGAAGAAAAAAAAGGAAGTTTTAATGTTTTTTCTATTTTTTGACGAAAGGAAACTGGAGGATCTAGCACTGAGATAGGAAAGCAGAAAGAAAGTGATCGCCGCGATGATGTGCTTAGTGGTTTAAATAGGTAACTGGTTTTTCCTAATTTTACAATAGGACGTGGTACTGTGTCTTGTGCCTCTCTAATGTTTTATGTTCCCACCTTCTGGTTAGGATTGCTGTGCCTCTCGTCACAAGGAGTACACTTGAAGTTGTTATACCAGAGTACGCAGTACCAAAGCTTATAGCAAAATCCAAAAGCAAGCTTTCCCAAATAAGTGAGGTGTGTTGATTTGATCTTTTAGTACCTTACTTTGATATTTGGATTGTGAAGTGCTAGAGAAAGCATACCTATTCCAAGTTGTTTACTTTTGTGTCCATGTTTACTTTTTATAATTGAGTAGCTCTCCACTCTCCCAAACCAAATTAAAAACAAAAGAACTAGCAATTTAATTAATTACTCATAGAACAACAATGAAAGGATTTTTTTCGCTTGACTTGTAGATTGTATCTTGATCATGCTAGATTTATTTTATTATTTAGCTTCAAGAATGAAAAACAAATGACCCGATATTTCTTTGATTTAGATTATAGAAATTGTTATAATTTTATTCTAGAAATAAATAATTTATATTCACTAATGTTTTTGTGGTAACAGTTATCAGGAGCCAATGTAACCCTAGTAGAGGATAGACCAGACGTGACGCAGAAGATTATTCAGATATCTGGAACTCCAGAGCAGGCAGAGAGAGCCCAGAGCTTGCTGCAAGGGTTCATTTTGAGCAGTAAGTCCTTATGTGTCAGACGTGATTTTTATTCTCGTGAATGCAATTGCTTTTGTCATGATTTTTTAAGAGAAAACACCCATGATTTGTAAATGAAAAAAAAATTAAATCGATATTTTCTTTTTGTTTTAACAGCACAAGAAGACGGCCCTTAAACTACTGAAATTCCGAAAGCTGGTTAGACTAAAGGGAAGAATGATTTAGTGCCTGAAGCATTTTGTTCCATGCACTGATTGGATTTCCATGTGTTTACAAGATTGTTGTGGCCAAGGATTGAAATTTTCAACGAGAGAAGCATCTCCGTGTAAATGTTGTACTAAGAGAGCTTCTTTAGTTTTGTTAGTCTTTTTAGCTAGTGCATGGGAGCAATTGTTGGCTACCCCTAGATGCTGTTTTCCTAGTTGATCTCATCTATTAATTTGAGTTAGTAAATCACAAGGTTTTTATTAATCAAGCCCGAAATTTGGGAGGGGGCTTCTACCTCTGAATACGGGTTTCTATTACACGATGCTACCTCATTTAACAAATCAAAATCACAAGTTTGAACAATGGTGTATTGCTGAGTTGATGTTAAATATTTCTGAATATGCCTTCTATAATCAGCACATGGATTATGTATTTTTTGTTGAAACACAAATTAAGATCTACTGTTTTAAAACAACTTAGAAGGGTGAAATAATTTGAATGATGAGAAAATAATTCAGTGAACAATAATGTCGTTACGAGTAATGTAAGTAGGAATTATGGGTATTTCAATTTTGGTTGAGGATGAACATTAACGATGTGCCTTGCAGCTAGTTGCAGATGCAAGTGACAGTGGGATGGTAAAAGCTACTTTGAGTTTGGGTGCTGTTGGACTTCAGGTTTTCAATAAAGAATGAAGGTACGACAAGAGAGAATGGTAATGTTGAGAATGAAAAAATGAATACCTGTTTTTCATCTTCAGGATAAGAATGAATACATATTTTTCGCCTTAAACAAAGATTGTGACGAGCTAAGAGAGTGTGCAAATTGGGAATGAAAACTTATTTTTGACCTTCAACAAAGATTGAAAGAAAAAGGGTAAGTAAGAGATAGGGTGAGGAAATTAGAGTCAAGGAAATTGGAGATGTTTGTAGTACAGTAATGTAAAGAAAAAAAAATTAAACAACAAACTTTACAATTTTTTTTATGAATATTAAAAAATTATTATATTATAAGATGTACAAAAATACTAAAAAAAACACTAGTTTGAATGGTAGTAGATTCGATTATTTATAATAAATTGTCTAATTTGAGTTTTGTTCACAGAATCAAATGCAAAAGTTAAATTGATATTATATAATAAAAATTAGAATTAATGACACGTAGATATAATTCCGTATTAAATTATATTTATAACATAATAAATTAAAATATTTTATTTAATAATTTATTTCAAAAGTTTAAAATATATATTGTAATAAAAAAGTTACACAACTTAATATTATTATTATTATTCTTTTTTAATAATTTACTTCAAAGGTTTAAAAAATATATTCATGGTAAAAAAAACATACTTATTGATATTATAAGTTTTACTTTACATTCTTTTAATTTATTTTTTATTATTTTCAACATCAAAATATAAGGACTTATCATTTTAGTAAGACTGCAATAAAAAGGTAAAAGTTAACAAACTAATTGTCTTAAAATATATCACTAATTTATTTATATTGAGTCTAAAAATATACATTAAATATATATTAATTATATGAGTTTACAAATATATTTTAGATGAGTATAGAAAAAATTAGACGAATTTAACAATACTATGTCCATAAACTAATTAAATGAGTATAAAAAAATTAAATGAATCTAAAATATTCATTAGACGAGTCTATCCATATAATAATTAGACAAGTATAGCAAAAAGCATTAGACGAGTCATTCTATTCAGTAATTTAATGAATATAACAAAAAAATTAACCAGGTCTAGTGTACAAATTGGACAAATCTACCTACACACTGATTATATTAGAATAAAAAATTATTAAAGAAGTATAACAATATTTATAGACGAGTCTGTTCATATACTAATTATGAAAATAAAATAAAAAACATTAGATAGTCATTTCATTCATTGATTAAACAAATATAACAAAAAAACATTAAATAAGTCTATCAATACACTATTAAACAAGTCTAAGAATACACATTAAAGGAGTTTGTCTATACAATCATTAGACAAGTATAACAAAAAATATTAAATGGGATATTCCATACATTGATTACATGAGTTCAGGAATACTCATTAGAAGAGTGTCTAAACATTGATTAGACGAGTCTACCAACAACATACAATAAGAAGATGACCTTATTAATATACATTAGACAAGTTTATATATACAAAACTTTAAGAGTCTATTAATACACATTATAGTAGTACGTTCATTGACTAATAAGACAATTCTTATAATACACTTTAGACAAAGATTAAACAACTTTCCATATATCCTAATTAAACCAGTTTATAAAAAATTATTAGACAATTCATTTCATACATTAATTCAGTAAGTCTAAGAATACTTATTAGATAAGTATGTCCTGATTATCAACAAACAATAAGTTGAATTTAATAAAATACATTAGACAAGTCTTTCCATACATAAATTACACAAATTTATTAATACACATTAAATGAGTTTATCCACTCACTGATTAGATGAGTCTAGTGGTACACATTATACGAGTGTGTCCATATATTGATGAAATAAGTCTAACAATATATATTAGAAGAGTCTTTCGATGCACTGATTAAAC
The DNA here is from genome assembly GCF_029865625.1 of Vigna umbellata. Taxonomy (NCBI): domain Eukaryota; kingdom Viridiplantae; phylum Streptophyta; class Magnoliopsida; order Fabales; family Fabaceae; genus Vigna; species Vigna umbellata. The sequence goes on from NC_142167.1 coordinate 57,317,496, forward strand.
GAGTTAGGAATACACATCAGACAAGTCTTTTCATACACTTATTAGACGAATGTAGCAAAAAATATTACACAAGTTTAATAATACACATTATATGAGATTGTAGATACACTAATTAGACAAGTATAAAAAAAAGATATTTGACAAGTCATTTCATACGTTGATTAGACAAGTTTAGGAATACTTTGATTAGATGAGTTGTCAATGAATTGATCATACCAGTCTAGCAATACAGATTAGACATGTTTGACAATAAACATGTTTTTTCACACACAGATTAAACGAGTCTATTAATACACATTAAACAAGTCTATTCATTTACTAATTAAATGAATCTTGCAATATACATAAGATGAGTTTATTACACTAATAAAACAAGTTTAGCAATACACATTAGACGATTTTATCCATGCACTGATTAAACAACTACAACAAAAACATTAAACACCTCATTCCATACATTAATTATTAGAGTCTAAGAATACACATTAGGTGAGTTTGTTCATACATTGATTAAACGAGTCTTACAACACACATTAGACGAGTTTGTTTATACACATACACTACAGGAAAATCAATTAATACCGACGGTTAATTACCGAAGACCTTATGGCCTTCGGTAAATGTAATTTACCGAAGGCTTTTCCGAGGGCTTGTGTTACATCACTTTACCGAGGGCTTTTGGCCGTCTGTAATGGGCATGAGTGATTATCGAGTGCAAACGACCGTCGGTAAGTGGGTAACGTTCATCAAATTAGTAAGTCAGATATTTGGGAAGCATTTCGCGAAAACTCCGTTTTCCCTCCAATCTTCACATTCTCTGCCCTAACTTCATCGACGAACTCAGTGGGTGGCTTGTGCAGACTGCTTCCCACCCTAAGCACAATCTTGGTACGGTTCTTCTCCACTCCGAACTTATAGGTGAAGTGTCCCATTCTCCCATCTCATTTTGTGTTCCTGTTACTGTTTTGGATTACGCGTCAATGGTGTAACCTTTTTCCTTGTAGCGTTTTGCAGTGTTATGAGCTGAGGAAGGTGGTGGGTGGCTGAGTTGAAGGCTACCATTGTCGACGGAGGATATCGGACGACGCGGCATGGACGAGGCGGCGTAACCAGGGCAGTGTCGCTGGGTGACAAGGTCTTCCACTACTGCTTCAGAGGCTATCGAAGGGGCTACCGTCGAGGTAAGTTGTTATTTGCATTGATGAACTATGAAAGCTAAGAAGCATTTCTTCTGACTTTGTTAAATGTATGGTCTGAATTATTTTGTGCAATATGATTTGGTATAGAAAAATTGTTCATAGTTGGCATTTTGATTGGTAATGCATTTTTTAGAATTAGGCATTTTAAAACTAAAGCAAGCTAATATGAGTAGATTATGAAAACTGAAAAGAGTTACTCACTGAGAGTAAAAAGGTACTGGTACACCTAAAAAGCCAATGACATGTTGTTAACTGAAGGGCAAGACAAAGGATTGCACGAAAATGAAGGAAGTTTCTATAATGGCTAAACTTTTCTCAATTCCACCTTGAGAACAAGGTGAATCTTTCTGGGCTGGGTACTGTTAGGACACAACCTCCTATTATGAAGGTCCATAAAAGAAGAAACAAGGGAAATGAAAAATGCAGCTATTTGTTTTAATTCAAATAGCTCTGAAATTTGTTATTTAAGTTGTTGTGTTGGGAAACTTGTATAAACATAGGTGTGTTTTCAAGATTGGGAGGGAGGGAGAAAATTAGTTGATTAGTGGGACGTTCCTGGACCCTCAAAGTGTGTGTCTGTAAAGGAATTTCTGAAACTTCTTCACGCAGTTCTCAATTCCTTTGTTTGAGTTTCCTTTCTTTCTTTCTTTTTTTGAGTTTCTGATCCAGTTTGTATAACATTCTTACAACACTTCCAATCCTTTCTGACAATCGAACTTAACCATTTTAATCATTAAGTATCAAAAATTAAAAAGACCAGTTTTACATATCTTCTACTGTGATCAAATCCTGAAGCAAGGGTTGATGCATTCCTAATATACCTAATATACCAACTTTAGCATACCAAAGACTTAAAGATGCTAAAACATGTTGATGCATTCCACCACTACCACCGCGAGTTCAATAAATGATCTTGATTTCTCCCAACTAATTTAAAGTGAAAATGCTGAGTTGAAGGTCATTAGGTGTGCTTTTACTGACTCTTCCATAAACATTCAAACAACTTTGCAGAAGGAAATGAAATCCTTGTGAAACCCTTCCTCATCCATCACGTGACAGCTATTAAGTCTCATCTAATTTCACTTGACTAAAATGCTTCATTCACTGCCATACCACACCGCTCCCATTCACTCCATTCACGTTTCCATGCGTTTGTCTTCTATACTAAAGAAAACTCGAAACCCCATTCTCATATTCATGCACATGCACATGCACATGCACAAGCACAAGCACCTCTTCTCTTTTTCTTCTCATCGGCACCAGCCACACATTCATGAAGGACATGCCCTTCTTTCTCCTCAAGAACTCCTTGGGAGCCATGATGAAGAAAGGCATCAAAACCTTCTGTAACAACAATGGCTCAACCTCCACTCTCAACCAGCAAAGCAGCCAAGGTGACTTCACAAGCAAGGTAAGCTCAAGCTCCCCCTTCACAAAGCAAAACTCACCAACCCTAGAGGATCTAATACTACAATTAGAGTTGGAGGAAGAAATGTCTAGAAAAGCTAAGCTTAGTGAGTATAGTGGAATGAGGGGTAGGATGTCCTGTGTGAACAACTCTGACATATTGAGATCTGCAAGGAATATTAACACAATACCTTTTGAAGAACATGCACCTTTTCCCATTTTTCTTCAACCAACCTATAGATGTGCACTTCATTATTGTTTGGACATAAAGCAACCACTACAGAAGGAGATAACTATATTATAATATTTGAAGAATTAACAAAAGCAGTAATAATATGCCTTAAATACGATAAAAATATTTGACATTTTAAGCCCCATAAACAGTACTCTTTATCTTCAAATGTAATATGATACATTAAATGCTAAAATGTTTTGCATATCATATTCATGAAACAGTAAAACTGCTGTGGAGATGATATTTGCACGATAAAAAGAAAATCTTCAAGCATCTTAAATTTTTAAATCTGTTTTTGAACCTTCTTTTTCTAAATCTAATATTCGATCTTTACAATATATTAGTATTACCTTGGAGGGGTTTGGGATGAGTTGTTTCAAAGCATAAAATTTTCTACTCAAATCCACTTTCCTTTGAATATGTTCCTCGTACTAGAATGCCAGATGAATTTGAATATGTTCCTGGAATCTTGAAGTGGTTTTTTGTTCCTAATTAAGCTGCACCATAGTGTCATATGTTGCTCTGGCTGTCCAATCACTAGAGATAGCATTCCTGGACTGAACCCAATAAATCCCTGCACTGCCACTGACCTGGAATCTCAAGTAGATTTCACCACTTGGAGGGTTGGTATAGTCAAACACTGACCTGGAATCTCAAGTAGATTTCATCAGTTTCCTTGTTTAAATTTTCTAAACCAAGTTGCCCTATTAGCAGTAGCTTATAGTTGTTCAACACCATAGAAACACTTCATCCTCTTGTCTTCCACAGTACCCAACAACAATCTATTTATAAGTCAAACTAATTCAAGTTTCTAAGTACATGGATGTCTATTAAAATAATAATAGAGTACAGTGACTGCAGATGCAGAATCAAGTCCTTCAAATCAAGTCCTTGGTTGGCAAACAATGTTTGCAGGGTGGTGATGTTGTCAAATGGAGCAGGAATGTTATTTCTGGCTTCCTCCAAGATAGAGACTACCCCATCTCTTCAACCTGTCGGAACTTTCCTCCATAATGAGTATTTATTTGTTATCAAAATCAAAGTGTCAAGATAGAGACTAAGCAGAACTGTTTTGTGCTTATACTTCAGCTTTCTTTATAAAGATTAAGCTCTTACTGTGGCAGTGTGACCATATTTGAAGCAAATTTGACACCAATTCTCGTGCTTAAAAGTAATTTTGCCAATCTTGTCTCTTTCTCATGTATCCAGCTTAGAACTCACCTCTGGACATCTTTGAATTCACTCCTAGAGTGTTATTCACATCTCAATTGTTGTCCTAGAGTCAGATTACATGATTACAATCCAATTTGATTCTTATGCTTGAATTTGGTTGGTGAAAATGGTTAAAGTTGGTGTTAAAGAGCAATTGAAACAGTGATATTTTGATTTAATCATATTTAGCATGTGCTGGCAGCTTGTACAAGTCATATTTCATAAAGAAAAGTTGCTAAAACCATAAAATTATGATTATAAACACTTTTGTGCAAAATGAGCATTCAAACCACCAATATTTCAGCATTTTTTGTGGTATAGTTGCAGATTTGTGATATAGAAAGCTTATTTTGATTGCTGCATCAAAGGCATTGCACTACGCCAATTTTAATGTGAAAATTCAGTGATAACCAGTTCTTGCATTTTGAAATCTATTCTAGCACATATCTTACGTTCCTTTTGACTCCCTATGTGTTTCATAACTGTTATTTCTTACTTGTATCAATTATTGACATTCTAAGTTCCCAAGCTAATGATATCATTGTTTTAGAGTTAGAATATTTTTCAAATTGATCATGCTTGATTGCTCAGGTTGACTTTTTTTACCCTAAATGTGATCAAACCAAATAAGACAAAACCCACAACCCTCACTCATTCCACCTTCTCTTCCACTTCGAAGAAGAGAAACCCAAAACCCTCACACCCATCACACTCTTTGTAAGAGGTGTAGGAATGTGCCCACATAGGGACCATTTTATAGCTGAAAGGAAAATCACTTTAACCAATCAACTTCCACCAAAGTGAACTAAAGAAAATCACTTCACACCAATTGATTTAAACTAAAATAGCATAAACAAACTTTGAATAATGAGTTAGGCTAAACTCCACTAACTACACTAAACTACACTAAGTAGAATTAGTCTTAAACTATTCTAAAGTAAAACCTAAAAAAGTGTACTAATAGGTGAGAAATTGGGAATTCACCTAAAGTAACCGAAGTGTTCAAATTGCCTTCCATGTTCGACTTGAATAGTAATAGGTTTATTACTTATGTCGCATGGAGTGTTGTTGTTTTGACAATGGTTACCGACAGGGGGTTTACCGAGGGCTTTTTGACCGTCGGCAGGCCGTCGATAATGGGCCGTTACCGAAGGCTTTTGGCGTTTTCCGAAGGATTTTGGCCATCGGTAATGCCCTTCATTACTGTAGTGATATTATACGAGTCTATGTATACATTAGACAACTCTATCCATTATTTGATTAGACGTGTCTTGTAATACACAATTGATGAGTTTGTCCATACACATTAGAAGAGTGTAGCAATACACATTAGATACATGTATCCATACACTAATTAGACGAGTTTAACATTAGATATTAGACAAATTTGTCGATGTACTGATTAAACAAGTTTAACAATGCACATTAGACCAATAAGTCCATAAATTGATTTGTATTTATCATAACATACTTTATGTACTTTTGCATAATCTATTATTTATATGTTTAGAGAGTTTATTCTGCAGTTTTTTTACATGTTTGTAATTTTACAAAGTCTACTCTTTACATTTTGAAATACATATTAATTTTCTAAAATTATAAATAATTTTTCATGTTATCCCTATTCAAATTTTAGTTATAAACTTAATATTATTTTTTTCCCTCAACCTCTAAATGTCTTTTTATATAATGTATATTTTATAACATAAAACACACATAATCAAATATCAACTCGTGCATAGTTACGAGTTTAAAACTAGTTCTAGATAATACAATTTATAATGCAAATTTGAATGACAATCTGGAATATAAATTACTTTCTAAATTATACAATTTGTAATGCAATTTACATTTTGGGTTGTGTAATCGATAACGTAAATTTATATTCTAGATTTTCGATGCAAAGATGGAAGAGAACCTGTAATTTAAATTACATCATGGATTGTAACTATAATACAATTTTTTTTCTTCTGAATTTTAATCTATAATACAAATTTGGAAGACCATTCAAAATATAAAATATATTTAGAATTGTGTAATCTGAAATAAAATTTTGAAAAACAATCCAAAATATAAAAATAAATTTCAGATTAAACAATTAATAATACAAATTTAAAATTTTAGATTACAGAATCCATACTTAAAATTTACATTACATATTATACAATTTGTAGAATGAAAATTTAATAAAGGGTAACTAAGTCATTCCACTTTGAGGGTGTAGGAAGAAATCTCCCACCTCTTATACCAATGTGTTCAATGAATTTACCTTATATGATATTTCTGGTGTTGCTCTCTCCATTACCCTCAAATCCTACCCCTCTCTACTATTTCTTTTATTTCAAAAACTATTCTTTTTACTTAAAATTTTTCTTTTTTACTTTTTTTTTTTTATGAAAACCTAAATTTATACCTCTCATTTTCACTCTCACATCTGCAGAGCACTACACACCCCTAACTCTCACTTTCTCTCTTTCTCTCAACTCCAGATTCGTTTCTTCTTAACTCATTCTTCATATCCATTACTATTTCTTTAATTTTTTTTCTATATTTTGGTCTCTTGGTTGTGCGGTGGTGGTGCATTGGTGGTTCGTTGGTGGTGTTTTGGTAGTGCTTCATTCCTGGGTGTGCCTATTGTTTAGTTTGGTCTACTGGTGGCTGCGTTTTCTTTTAGAGCATTTTCACTCAACTATATCAGCTTGTTTGTGCGTTTTTGCTCAATAGTTTTAGTTTTTTGTTTAGTAACGCCACTGCCAACTTTGGGACTTATTCTGAAATTAGTTTGATCTTCAAATTTTTGCTCCTTGCTTCGCAATGCGTTTTAAAATAAGTTTTTTCCCTTCCAATTTTACTTTGATAATATATTTGTCATCTAAATCTTTAATCAAACAACTTTTATTTTCAAAGAAAACTTTTTTAATCTTTCTCAAGTAGTTATCTGACACTCAACAATTTTTTATCAATTTTAAGAACATACACTATTCCCTATTTTCTTGGATACAGTAAGTATTACAAAAGTGAAATTTTTGGTGTGTAAGATAGGGTTGGAAAAAAAGCAAAGAAAGAGTTAGCAGGAATCATCCAGGTATAACCTTCATCAAAAAATAAATGTTAAAAAAATTAGTTTTTACTTCTTTTAAATAAGGATTTTACTTAAACGGGTATTCATCTCCGTTTGTTTGTGTTCACTTGACATGCGTTTAAAAAGAGTAAAAGAGACCTGGGATGATGGATGGATTAACTCTCTATTGTTTTTATATTACAACAAGTCCACTTCATATACCTAATTTTGATATTTATTTGTTTTAAAATTATTTATATATAATATAATATGACATGATATCACGTGCCGCGTGACAATATTTTTCTATTATCTTGTTTTAATTTATCCAGTTTTAAGGTTTTAATATTAAAATTAAAAATATAATAATCTTTTACTCTAATACAATGTTTATTTTTGTTTTTTAACAAACTAAGCATTCGTAAATTAAATACATAATAGACTATAAGTAGGATATATTTGATAAAATAAGAATTAAAAATATAATAACTTTTTTCTCTAATAAAATGTTTATTTTTGTTTTTTAACAACTAATCATTCGTAAATTAAATACATAATAGACTATAAGTAGATATATTTGATAAAATAAGAATTAATTTTTTTAATATAAAAAATGTAATTAGACAAAAGTATATATAAAACAATTACAATTGAAAGAGGAAAGAAAATAGGTCATTCATTATATTGGGATGAGAATATTGGCATGGGTTATTTTATAAATATAAATCTGTGGTTTTAAATATTTAAATTGAATTTAGTTTCAGTCTACAGTAATATTTTATATCCGAGTTTTTCTATTTTCTTTTTTATGAATTTAGTGAGAAAGTCGAAATTTTAGTCAACTTTCCATTAAAACAATCTAATATGTATAGAAATAAACTTAAAAAACATAACACAGTATTCTTTTAAATGCAATAATCTATTTATTTTTGCAATGTTTTTATGTTTTTCAAAAACATTGCAATACAAATAAAGACAGTAACAGAAGAGTATCTATGGAAGTATTTGCTGAGAGACATTATCTCTTGTGCAGCAACATAAATTTTGTTTATCTTTAGGGCAACTACTACTACCATTTTTGTAGCCAAAAAATACACAGTAACTGTTACAAGCTCTAATATCTGGACAATGGCCTCCCTTCTGACAAATTTGTTCTGCAGATCCTAATAAAATCAATGCAATCTCATTATAAACTCTATACAAATCATACTTTTCTCTTTAATAAACTCAACTATCACAAACATAATACTTTCTATCAACCATTCCACCACCACCAACAATTATAATAGTTTTAAATATTTCCATACCTAATCATCAAACTTAAGACTATTAGAAATAAGAGATCATTCATGTGTTCTGTGTTAAAATATTTTTTTTATGAAGATTGAAAGTTAAAAGTTAACGTAAAAAAAATTATACTAGTATTGAAAGTCTTATATTGACTGTAATTAGTTAATTTTGTAAAATTAAATTAAGTTTAAAATTCATTTTTTAATATAATATTAGAATTATGATTTAGAGTTTAATTTAAAAAATTATTATTTGTTAGCTATTAACTCTTTTATATATAATATTTAATTTTATATTTGAGATATATACTGTGAAAAAAATGTGTTGAAAATTCAGTTTTACCTTAATTAAAAATAAAATTAATATATAATATATAAGTAAATGTAAACTTTATTTTATAAAACATATTTAAATTATATTATTAAAGTTAAGTTAGGCTTAACATTTAATTTTTAACAACTATAAACATATTAATTTAGAAGCATATTAAGTGTATTACCTGGAGTTGAAAGAAAAACAATGCACATAATTGACAAGATAAAGCCTAGATGGATGATTCTTCTGTTAGCCATTTTGTGAAGCTGAGTCTGTTCACTTGCTTTATAATCTTCATTCTGTATGGGTTTATATAGAAGTAGATTATGCTACATTAATATAAATTATAAATATTAAGTATTTCTAATTACTGTACATAAGAAAAAAACCAAAAATGTGAATAGCAAATAGTTTTAAAGAAAGAAGAAAATCATTGTTTTAAAATCTGTCCATTTTTGTAACCTTGTAAAATGGCATAGAATAAGTCTTATACACTGCCCCCAGTCTTTTCAACCCTAAACTCTAATTTTAAAATAATCTCTAAATTAGGAATCACAAAGTTAATGCATTCTGATTTAGGTTTGGTTATATATATATATAATATATATATATATATATATATATAATATATATATATATATATATATATATATATATATATATATATATATATATACGGTTTAATCATTCACGAAGTCCCTTTTTTCGCGTGAAATCTCAATTTAGTCCCTTTGTTTTTGGAAATCTCAATTGGATCCCAATTTTATGAAAATATCAACAATTGGATCCTTTCCGTTAAATTGTCTCCAACGACGTTAGTGTGTGTTTGACGTGACACGCTGTAGTCAGTTTCTTAACTGACGTGGCTGACTGAAGTAGGGCAGCTGAAGCACGTGGATAATTCAATTTTTTAAGTAAAAAGAAAATGAAAGTTTTAAAACAAAATTGGGATTGAGAATGTTATTTTATCGAATTAGGGATTGAGATTCTTCTGAGTTTTTCTAGGGTTCGTCCAAAGTTCAATCCAGTTCAGAAATTGGGGTATCATTTTGGGGATTTAGGGTTCAATCCAAGTTTGTAGTTTTTCCACAACTACACGCTTTGGACTTTTCGCAAGCACCTTGTATTTCTACTTTTGGCACATTCAACACCCTCTCCTCACACCATTGCCGATCATGGCCTCTGAGTACACCTGCACGGCGTGCAGCTCCAACCTCAATCTCAACTCCGCCTACGCCTTCCCTCGGACTTCTACTTTGAGGCCGGAAACAAAGACTCCATCTCTTTCTCCACCGTAGATGAAGCCAAGTTCAAGTTCGAGATGGAGGACAAGATTCACCCCTTCTTCGAAACCGTCAACTACTGGGGAATTCAGAGGAAGAGAACCAAGATCAAGTGCAACACCTGCTCCTCTCTCCTTGGCCATATCTACGACGACGGTCCACTGCTTACCAATTCTCCCGGTCAGTTTCACATGGGACCCAGCCAAGTCATCCCCCGAGCACCAAGATATAGGTTTAAGACCAAAGCCATCACAATCTCTTCTACTTAATTTCAAACTATGTCCTTTGTTATACAGACCACCGTAGCTTATAGCTTCTGTAATATTGTACTCTTCTCTTTGAATTTGTGTGTGTACATTTTTGCTGTTACTATATGTAATCTACGTTCTTGATTGACATTTTGTGTTTAGAATCATAATAGAACACTGGTTTATACTTCGATTACAGATTGCATTGCAAATTGCATCTGTCAAGGTCAACTTGGATTAAACCCTAAATCCCCAAAATGATCCCAATTTTGCTTTATTACTTCCATTTTCTTTTTATTTAAAAAATTGAATTATCCACGTGCTTCAACTGTCCTACTTCAGTCAGCCACGTCAGTTAAGAAACTGACTACAACGTGCCACGTCAAACACACACTAACGTTGTTGGAGACAATTTAACGGAAAGGATCCAATTGTTGTAATTTTCATAAAATTGGGATCCAATTGAGATTTCAAAAACAAAGGGACTAAATTGAGATTCCACGCGAAAAAAGGAATGATTAAACATATATATATATATATATATGTATATTCTATACAATTTTATTATTTTAAATATTAATTAAACAATTTTTATATAAAATCAAAAGATAGTAAAATAAAACATAATATTATGTATGCAGTATTAAAAAGATATATATTATAATGCCTAAAAATTAATAATATAATTTTTTTATATAACATATATTTATTTTTTATTTTTTATTTTTTATGTTGTTTATGGTAAAACTTATTTATTTGGTCTAATCATTATAAAATTAATTTAAATGTTTTTAATGTAAAATAAATGAAATATGTTAATTTAAAATTATATTTAGATATTATAATTTTGATATGACATGATATTATTTAATATTTGGTCTCATTCTCCTATTCAAGTGTTTGTTTATAAAAAACAAGTTTGAAAATATTCCTTGAAATGGTGGCGTCAAACTAGTTGCAACACATTATGGATAATTATGGGCATTTTTAGCAACTGGTCTTTGAATCCTTATGGCTGAATGTCCCCACTTTTTACATCACTCCTATTATGTATGTTAAAATTATTTCTATTTCTCTAAAGAATAAGAAGATCTAGATATATAAGGTTAAAGGTAAAAAGTTGAATATATATAAATTTATATCTCTATCTTGTTAAGATTTTATATCTCTATCTTGTTAAGATTTAGTAGAAATTAAGTACCTCTGAAATTATAATAGAATTAAAATTTAAAGGGATGTCACATACATATTCTTTTATTTATAATCAAATATCAAAAACTAAATTATAATTGTGACATCCCAAAATATATAGCAAAGTATATACGTAGAATGCATCGATTATAATAATAGAAACAGTTAAGGGTACACAATAGATGGAAATAAGGAGTACAGTTATCCAAGTCTGGCTGGAAAACTTTAAAACTTAAGTACAAGTTCATAATTCTCCAAAATACAAGACTAATGAAATTTTAAAGGGACCTAAAAAGTTTCCCGAAATGACGGATCATGATAAAATGAAGTCTAGAAGTCTTTCAAAATGAAAAGCTATTTAACATAAGAGCTGGTAGAAATCCTAAGCACTAGGTGCAGGGTCTTCCTCAACTTCCAAAGCTTGCTCCAAAGGTACATCATCACCTACTGCTCACATCCAAAGGATTGGATGATCATCGCAAGGGGGAAAGCAAACACATGCAACACATACAAATGCAAGGGTGAGCTAGGTCTCAAACAATCATACAATTCATTTTCAACCAATCTAGCATTTACCAGAATATCCATACACATAAGTCATCATAAACATAAGCATTTATTTCATAAAACTCATCAAGACAAGCATCCTATCATGTTAAGACTCTAGACACGTCCGGACATAGAATATATGTAGAGCTGGGGCGGGTTGTGCACTTGTGATGGCCTCTACTGCTTTGCAAAGCCATTGCCGAGGGGTTCCACCCGACCATACACAAGGCTAATCCGTTACCGCGGAATAGACCTCCAGTGATAGCGTCTACCCTAGGACCTCCCACTACTCCCACCACACGCGTCAATCCTCTCTAAGTGAGAATGAAAAACCGTTGGAGTGTTAGGGATAACCCCCCATATGGAAGCCTCTTACATTCATTCAATACACTAACTGATCCCACCGAGGGATCTAAATTTCCGATTAAATCCGACCATTTTAAATGTCATGATATTCCTTTTGGATCAACAATGTACATCACAAACCACTTATAACCATACACTTTCAACCAATCTGAATCACATGAAGATGCATTCATAAATTGTAACCGAAATATTTAAATAGCATCACTTACTGGAATAAGAGAAAACATAACAGAAAATATCACCACTGGACGAACACTATATGGACGAGCGCCAAAAGCCCTTGGATGGACACTGTTTGGACGAACGTCCTAACCCATTGGACGGACACTATTTGAACGAACGCTGTTACTCTTAGTCGAGCACTATTGGGACGAGCGCTGTTAATGCAAGCGTTCCATGAACGAACGCTGTGAGATCAAACACTAGGCCGAACGTCACCAATATGGACGCTCGCTGCTACCTATGGACGCTCGCTACTAATTCAACCCCTGACCGAACGCTAATTAAACCTTCAACTGACCGAACGCTACTAAACCTTCAACTGACCGAACGCTACTAAACCAGCGAATGAACGAACGCTACTAACCAAGTTCCTAAACCATAACTTGAGCGATCGTTACTTAAACCAATGACCGAACGCCATTAATATCCTCCCCTAAAACCGAACGCTCTCCAGACAAGGACGAACGCTAATTGCCTAAACCAAAGCATGATTATGACCGAACGCTACTCAGCACATGGCATGACCGAGCGTTCAACTCCGACATGGACGAACGCTCAGTTTGCGCATTCTGCAGAATTTAATTCTGCAGAATTCTCAGAATCCTGCAGACTGTATCAGAATCTCCTTGACCATTTCTAACCACTTTTCTCAACTTCTTAGACTCTTAATTCTCGTTTTAGGCTTAATTAAACTTATCCAAATGATTCTAAACATTTCCACTACCATTTTTAAGTGATTAAAGTTCACTCTCAGCCCCAAAACACTAACTTCAACAACTTAGGGACCCAAAACCCAATCTTACCACTTTGCACCTATCTTGACCAATTTAGTGACTCAAACAAGTCACAATACAGTGGGTGAAACTGTCCCCACAGTCCAAAAACATGACCAACCTCATTTGCTCAAAATCACTACCTCACTTCCTCTAAAATGACCAAAAAGTGACCCTAAGACACTTGATTTTCCTTCCTATCAACACCACAACAAATTTTCCACACCAAAGCAGTTCCAACATACATAATTCATCACTCAAAATCATCCCAAACAGTTCATATCCATCAATCACCAAATTCACATAACACTCACACTTCCATACATGCATTTCAAGTTAGCAAAATCAAAATTATGCTTCCAACAACATACCAATTTGAAAATCATCATGCATTCACGTCATACAACTAAATCGAAAAAGAAGAACTAGCTCCCCTTACCTTAAGTGTAGACAACCAAGCTCAAGTAGGAACCCTAGACCACTTGCTTGCACTTTCAAAATGTTAGAATCACCTATAAATCATCAATTGATGATAGAAAACGAATCTTAGCACCACATAGAAGCTAGATTATGGAAGAAAACGAAATGGGTTGCATGCAACAAGTTCAATCACATGCTTACAACCCTAGGGCACATGAGAAAGGGGTTTTCTTACCGGTTCAGATTAGAGAAAATTGATCGACTAAGAGCAACACCCGCTACTTTGTGATCGTTGGGGCAGCACCTAATCGAGAATTTAATGGTTCAGTGTGAAGAATGGAAAAGGGAGAAGATATAGGAGGAGGAGAGAGCTTGCAGGAAGAGGAATGGTTTCTCAGACAAGAGAAATGAGTTAAAAATCAATGTTTCAAAACTAATGTAATTTTATTTTAAAGTACTCAACCTCTCATCTTTTGCCACTTGTCATCCCCTTTTTGCTGACTCAAATCCAAGTCTTTACAATAATTATATAAGAGTTAAATAAAAATATCAAATAATAATTAGATAGAGATGAAATAATTGTAAAAATTATTAAATGTATGTCTTTTAAATTAGAAAAATTAATACAAGTTTTTGGACTTGAGTAATAAATTAAAAGTATTTTTGTAAGTTTAGATGAGATAAAAACAAGTATTAAAAAGAGTATGAAGACGAGATATGTGCACATACTCATTTCTATTCCTATACATTCAATTTCAAACATTATCTATATTTATATTCATATTCAATCACTACAAAGATTTTATATTATATTCATATTCAATCAATACACAGATTTTATATTATTTCATATTCAATCAATACACAGATTATTTTTTATCAAAATCAGAACATATTTGGACAATATCTCCAAACATTCAAATTATATCATTTTTTAAATATTTTTATTTATTTTTAATATTAGATGCTATAACCTTAATTAATGTGAAAGAAAAATGTATAAAGAAATTTATATAAAATTTATGTGACAAGGGACTTTAATATAATGTAATTTTATGTGAGTTAATGGTTTTATAATAGAAATAAAATCTTTAAATCTAATTCGTCTTTTGAAATTAGTCAACTTTCAATAATAGTTAAATGATTTAATTATAGAATGATGTTAATTAAATTATTTAAGTAATATTTAAAATGTGTGATTTTGTGTATAACTACACAGATGTATTATGTTTTTTAAGAGAATGTTATCTTATATTATATAAGATAATATAAGATAACATATTCAAGAAAAGATTTTATATTATATTCATATTCAATCAATACACAGATTTTTGTATCAAAATCAGAACATAATACGATATCTCGAAACATTCAAATTATATTATTTTTTAAATATTTTTATTTATTGTTAATTTTTTTACATGAAGGAAAATGTTTGACTTTAAATTTATAAGTATCTAATATCGCATTAACTCTTTATTTAATATGTAATATAGAAAAACTCATCATTTTTGTTCTCTTTACTCCTTAATATTTGTTTCAACTTTTATTTTACTAAAATAAATTTTATTACTTCTCAATAATTTTACCAATTTAATTTTTTTAGATCTCCAAGTATCATAAATGTAACATCCCAAAAATATAGTGTAAAACTATATAATATAGAATCATCACATATATAATAATCTAGAACAATCATCTAATTATAATATAAAGTATAAACTTTTCCAGTTATCCCAAAATAATCATAGAATTTAAAATTTTATATACTGACAAACTACTGCAAAACTTTATACAATACTAAAAACAACTAGTCTAAGGTGACGCGTCATCTTCATCCAACGTCTCCTCCAAAGACACCCTATCTCCCTTTGCTCACACCCATAGGATGATCATTGCAGCAGAAAGAATACCAATATATACAAAACACAAACACACAACAGGGTAAGCTAGTTTAAACAAGATTAATCATATAATCATTTACTAAGTTTCATATAATCATACATATTTATTCACATCATATAAACTCTTCATACATGGCACTACATTGACTTTGACTGTCCAGACTTAGAAGGATTGCCGAGCTATGACGGGTCGTGCACTCGTGGTGGCTTCTACTGCTTTGCAAAGCCATTGTCAATGGGTTTCACCCTACCACACTCACAAGGTTAGTTTGTACCATGCCTTGGAGCATACTAGAAGCCCCCAAGACTAAGACTTCCTGCTACTCCTCACGACATGGATCAATCCTCTCTACTTGAGAATGAAAGACTATTGGAGTTTCAGGATAACCCCCAAGACTGTTCTTTCATTCATTCTAAATATACTTGAATCTCAACAAGAGAATTCCCTTTGGATCACAACATAGGGCACCACCATGTAATCTCTCCGTGAGGATCATGGAATTACGTCCATTAACCATACTTTGAAATCACATACTTTCACTTTATAACATAACTCGTGATAATAACCAATTATGTAATGCAATACAAACTTAAACATGCTTCATATCGTACTCAACAATTCATTTAAATCAACTTAAGAATAAAGGAAAAGAGTGAACTAATCCTGGACCATTCGCACAACGCATACATTCGTAGAGCGAATCTATAGGTTTCTCGCACAGCGACCCAACTCGCTATGCGAATCCTCAAGCAGAGACCCACCCCTCATGACCATTCACACGACGATTAAACTCGCTATACGAATAAATCCTTAATTGTATCAGACCCCAAACCTCTTGCATAACGCCCCAAATCGTTATGCGAGAGCCCAGGCAGTGGCTCAAAGTCCCTAAAAACTCGCAGAGCGCACCTATTCGCTATTCGAATAAAATTGGCATTAGTCCCATACCCCACCCAATCGCATAGAGCCCTGATTCGCCATGCAGATCATTAAACAGAGAGCAACCCTCTCAAACCATTCGCACAGCGCGTCTATTCGCTGTGCGAATGCCCTAGTAGAGAGCATCTCGCCAGGGTGACTCGTTGTGTGAATCCTGTGTGAATCCATTCACACAGGGAGTCTGCATAATCTGTAGAACGAAATTATGCAAAAATATGCATATACATCAGCATCGTGTTGAAAAAAAGATTCAAAA